>NW_028259461.1:14676245-14688735 GCF_056163025.1 Triticum urartu | reverse complement strand
AATTCAACAAGCTGTAGAAAAAATTCCTGGAGGACCTTATGAAAATTTAGAAGTCCGACGCTTTAAGAAAGAAAATAATTCTGAATGGAATGATTTTGAGTATAAATTTCTTGGTAAAAAACCTTCGCCCAATTTTGAATTGTCAAGACAAGAGCTTTATGTAAGAGTAGAAGCCCCAAAAGGTGAATTAGGGATTTATCTAGTAGGAGATGATAGCCTTTTCCCCTGGAGATGGAAAATCCGTCCACCCGGGTTTATTAATTTGCAAATTCTTCCTCAGCTAGTTAAAAAAATGAAATTGGCTGATATCATGACGATATTAGGTAGTATAGATATCATTATGGGGGAAGTTGATCGTTGAAATGATAATAGATAGGGTAGAGGTAGAAACTATCAATTCTTTTTCGAAATTGGAATTATTAAAAGAAGTCTATGGACTGATATCGATTCTACCCATTTTGACCCTCCTTTTGGGAATAACAATAGAGGTACTCGTAATTGTGTGGTTAGAAAGAGAAATATCTGCGTCGATACAACAACGTATTGGTCCTGAATATGCTGGCCCCCTGGGCCTGCTTCAAGCTATAGCAGATGGGACTAAGCTACTTTTTAAAGAAGATATTCTGCCATCCCGAGGAGATATTTCTTTATTTAGCATTGGACCCTCTATAGCAGTCATATCAGTTTTATTAAGTTTTTTAGTTATCCCTTTGGGATATCATTTTGTTTTAGCCGATCTTAGTATTGGTGTTTTTTTATGGATTGCCATTTCAAGTATAGCTCCTATTGGTCTTCTTATGGCAGGATATAGCTCAAATAATAAATATTCTTTTTCAGGCGGTCTACGAGCTGCTGCTCAATCCATTAGTTATGAAATACCATTAACTTTTTGTGTGCTAGCAATATCTCTACGTGTGATTCGTTAAAATAGATCTTTTTCCTATAAAATCCATTAACTATTTATATTCCTTTTCTTATTTAGTATTTGGGTTGGTAAGTTAAACTAGATAGCTATATGAGTGAAACAAAACAGCTTATAAATTTGTAGTAAAAAGAAAAAATCTCATTTCCTACGTACAAGAAAAAAGTGGAAGTAAACATAAGCAGTGTAAACTCTTTATCCCAAGGTTGATATTTTTTAATTAGTCATCATATCTTGAAGCGGCCAAGAATAAAGGATTCACGATATGGAATTCCATTACTAGAATACTCCTAGTTATTACTATAACTTAATAATCCATAAGAAGAATCCACCAAAAGTTAGTGAAGGGTTAGGAACACTAAAGTACATAAAGGATTAGTAATGGAAAATCTAAAACATTAGAGATTTTTGCCCATAAAAGGAATCATAATAAGGACTTGCAATTTGTAGAAATTATCAAGTAGTACTTTCTTCGGATTCCGATCCAGAGTATGTTCCCATTCACTTGTTAAGGAAATGGCTATCAAGAACGAATTAACCCTTTATCCATTTTTTCTTTTTAAATACCCCCTCCCTGGGGAAAGAAGAATAGTAAAAAAGATATGGAGTGCACTAGAAAAAATTTTCATTATTTCCTTCCTCTATCCATATTCATGCAGAATTGCTCATGAACTAATACCCAACTCTTTCCATTTATTAATTGAATTCCTATAACAAGTAACAAGTGTTTTATTCCAAGATTAAGTTATTACTGAACAAAGAAAAATTTTCATTATATTATAAAGGATGAGATCAATTCGGAAGCGCTTTTTCTTATTCTAGCAGACGGAATTCCTTTGGTCTAATTTAGGACTTTCAAATCTATTTTATTTTATCTAATTCTATCTACGCCCCCGGGGCTAGGAACAAAACAGTCCTTTCCTTTTTCTGATCATAGAGAAGCCGTATGAAGCTAAGGTTTCATGTACGGTTTTGAAATAGCGGTGGGAACTGTGATGTTATCACCGACTATGATTATCTAACAGTTCAAGTACAGTTGATATAGTTGAAGCACAGTCAAAATACGGTTTTTTTGGATGGAATATTTGGCGTCAGCCTATAGGTTTTCTGGTTTTTTTAATTTCTTCTTTGGCAGAATGTGAAAGATTACCCTTTGATTTACCAGAAGCGGAGGAAGAATTAGTAGCAGGTTACCAAACTGAATATTCCGGTATCAAATATGGTTTATTTTATCTTGTTTCTTACCTAAATTTATTAGTTTCTTCTTTATTTGTAACAGTTCTCTACTTGGGCGGGTGGAATTTATCTATTCCCTATATATCCTTTTTTGATTTTTTCCAAATGAATAAAGCAGTTGGAATTTTGGAAATGACAATGGGTATATTTATTACATTAACTAAAGCTTATTTATTTCTCTTCATTTCTATCACAATAAGATGGACTTTACCGAGGATGAGAATGGATCAGTTATTAAATCTTGGATGGAAATTTCTTTTACCTATTTCCCTGGGCAATCTCTTATTAACAACCTCTTCTCAACTTGTTTCACTATAAATAAGATAATACAATAATAGTAAGAATATTTTCAACACAAAAGCTCTCTCAAACAAGAGAAAGAAACATATCTTTTTCATAGATATTTAGAATGAATATGTTCCCTATGGTAACTGGGTTCATGAGTTATGGTCAACAAACAATACGTGCTACAAGGTACATAGGTCAAAGTTTCATAACTACCTTATCCCACACAAATCGTTTACCTATAACGATTCACTACCCTTATGAAAAATCAATTACACCAGAGCGTTTCCGAGGGCGAATCCACTTTGAATTTGATAAATGTATTGCTTGTGAAGTATGTGTTCGCGTATGTCCGATAGATTTACCCGTTGTGGATTGGAGATTTGAAAAGGATATTAAAAGAAAACAATTGCTTAATTATAGTATTGATTTCGGAGTTTGTATATTTTGTGGCAATTGTGTTGAGTACTGTCCAACAAGCTGTTTATCAATGACTGAAGAATATGAACTTTCTACCTATGATCGTCATGAATTGAATTACAATCAAATTGCTTTAAGTCGGTTACCAATCTCCATAATGGGAGATTACACAATTCAAACAATTAGGAATTCGTCTGAAAGTAAAATAAACAAAGAAAAATCTTCGAATTCAAGAACGATTACTGATTACTAAACTTTGATTTTGTCTTTCTGTTATAAAAATCTAATAATTCTTTATTAAACTTTAAAATTAAACTATAAAGAAAAACGAAAAACTACTGCTTATTGGAAATTATTTCTTATTTTAAATCAGACTAGATTTTCGTGATATAATATAATTTATAACAATAAGTTTATACACAAAAAAATACCCTAATCCTTTTTTCCTTCCTTGAATCCTTTAGTTTTAGTCAGTTCATGAAAAATTTTATACTATTAATTTCTTTTTATCCATAATGGATTTACCTGGACCAATACATGAGATTCTTATGCTATTTGGGGGATTTGTTCTTCTACTAGGGGGTCTAGGAGTAGTATTACTTACCAACCCCATTTATTCTGCCTTTTCGCTGGGATTAGTTCTTGTTTGTATATCCTTATTCTATTTTTTATTAAATTCCTACTTTGTAGCTGTCGCACAACTTCTTATTTATGTGGGAGCCATAAATGTCTTGATCATATTCGCTGTAATGTTCGTAAATGGCTCAGAATGGTCTAAAGATAAGAATTATTGGACTATTGGAGATGGGTTCACTTCACTCGTTTGTATAACTATTGTTTTTTCACTAATGACTACTATCCCAGATACGTCGTGGTATGGAATTCTTTGGACTACAAGATCAAACCAAATAGTAGAACAGGGTCTCATAAATAATGTTCAACAAATTGGAATTCATTTAGCAACCGATTTTTATCTTCCGTTTGAACTCATTTCCATAATTCTTCTAGTTTCTTTAATAGGTGCAATTACTATGGCTCGGCAATAAGAAAACTTAGAAAAAGTACAAATTATAAGAATTGCAAATCTAAAATAAATAACTAAAGAATCACAATTTTGATTTAGTAAAATCCATCTACTGCCAACAAATACCTCCTTTTTTTTTTTTTTTTTTTTCTTTTGTTGTGTAATTGTTCTATTGTAATTAATTGAATCGGTTCAATTCTTGCCCTCATATTGAAATGAATCGAGATTGATAAGGAGTTAGTTAATGATGTTTGAGCATGTACTTTTTTTGAGTGTCTATTTATTTTCGATTGGTATCTATGGATTGATCACAAGCCGAAACATGGTTAGAGCTCTAATATGTCTTGAACTTATACTGAATTCAATTAATCTAAATCTCGTAACATTTTCTGATCTATTTGATAGTCGCCAATTAAAAGGAGATATTTTCGCAATTTTTGTTATAGCCCTTGCAGCTGCTGAAGCCGCTATTGGACTATCCATTCTTTCTTCCATCCATCGTAATAGGAAATCCACTCGTATCAATCAATCTAATTTATTGAATAATTAGACTTTTGAATAATTAGACATAGAATCCTCTAAACAAAGGCGCACATATTAAAATAAATAGAAATCAATACTATTTTCTTAGTATTATTTGAGAATATCCATTTTTTTTAGTAGATTATTGCATAGTATTCTTTTTCACTTAAATGAATTTTTGTATTTGTAATTCATTGATATTGCAATTTGAATATTGCAATAATTTATATTGAAAAGACGATAGCCAATTTATTGGCTAATTCGAATTCGTCTGTACAATTCGTAAAATTCTTTCTTATTTCTTATTTATTGTTGAAATCCAAAATTAAAGTCTCTTGGCTCTCTTCACGCTTTCTCACAAACAGATTAAAAAATAGATTTTTTTTTTTGAAGTTTGGATAAACCATTGCTTCGTCTGGTGTCTACAATACATATGACTCATTATAGTACTAATTTCATTTTTACCAGATCGAAAAATTTTATGTTGAAAAGAAAAATTTATAGATCCAATGTCACATTCCGTAAAAATTTACGATACATGTATAGGATGCACTCAATGTGTACGAGCTTGTCCAACAGATGTATTAGAAATGATACCCTGGGATGGATGTAAAGCCAAGCAAATTGCTTCCGCGCCGAGAACCGAAGATTGTGTGGGTTGTAAGAGATGTGAATCTGCCTGCCCGACAGATTTTTTAAGTGTCCGCGTTTATTTAGGGCCTGAAACAACACGTAGCATGGCTCTATCTTATTGATACGTTACAAAAAACTTCACTCGAATCGTCTGATTCCTCTTTACCGAAGAAGCCTGTGCTCGAAATAATCGAGCACGGGCTTTTCTGGTCAAAACGTATCTTGTCTTTATCACTTTATCATGAGTTATTTTCCTTGGTTAACAATACTTGTTGTTTTGCCGATATTTGCAGGTTCATTAATTTTCTTTTTACCTCATAAGGGAAACAAAGTCGTTAGGTGGTATACTATATCTATTTGTTTATTAGAATTCCTTCTAATGACTTATGCGTTCTGTTATCATTTCCAACTGGAGGATCCCTTAATCCAATTAAAGGAGGATTATAAATGGATAGATGTCTTCGATTTCCACTGGAGATTGGGAATCGATGGACTTTCATTAGGATCTATTTTATTGACAGGATTTATCACTACTTTAGCTACTTTAGCAGCTTGGCCAATTACACGGAATTCGCGATTATTCTATTTCCTGATGCTCGCAATGTATAGTGGTCAAATAGGATTATTTTCTTCGCGAGACCTTTTACTTTTTTTTATCATGTGGGAGTTAGAATTAATTCCTGTTTACTTACTTTTATCCATGTGGGGGGGGAAGAGGCGTCTATATTCAGCTACAAAGTTTATTTTGTATACTGCAGGCGGTTCCATTTTTTTCTTAATCGGAGTTCTGGGTATGGGCTTATATGGTTCCAACGAACCAGGATTAGATTTGGAAAGATTAATTAATCAATC
This sequence comes from Triticum urartu, assembly GCF_056163025.1. Classification (NCBI taxonomy): domain Eukaryota; kingdom Viridiplantae; phylum Streptophyta; class Magnoliopsida; order Poales; family Poaceae; genus Triticum; species Triticum urartu. Next base: position 14,682,841 of record NW_028259461.1, on the reverse strand, counting down.
ATACCCTGCAACCTTGGAAATACTTTTATATTTTGGCTTCCTTATTGCTTATGCTGTCAAATTGCCGATTATACCCCTACATACGTGGTTACCAGATACCCATGGGGAAGCACATTATAGTACATGTATGCTTTTAGCGGGAATATTATTAAAGATGGGAGCATATGGATTGATTCGGATCAACATGGAATTGTTACCTCATGCTCATTATCTATTTTCGCCCTGGTTAGTAATAATAGGAGCGATCCAAATAATCTATGCAGCTTCAACTTCTCTTGGTCAACGAAATTTCAAAAAAAGAATAGCTTATTCCTCTGTATCTCACATGGGTTTCATAATTATAGGAATTGGTTCCATAACCAACATTGGACTCAATGGAGCTATTTTACAAATATTATCCCATGGATTTATTGGTGCTACACTTTTTTTCTTGGCAGGAACCGCTTCTGATAGAATGCGTCTTGTTTATCTCGAAGAACTGGGGGGAATATCTATCCCAATGCCTAAAATTTTTACCATGTTTAGTAGCTTTTCAATGGCTTCTCTTGCCTTACCAGGAATGAGTGGTTTTGTCGCAGAATTAGTAGTATTTTTTGGACTAATTACTAGTCCAAAATTTCTGTTAATGCCAAAAACACTAATTACTTTTGTAATGGCAATTGGAATGATATTAACTCCTATTTATTTATTATCTATGTTACGCCAGATGTTCTATGGATACAAGCTATTTAATGTTCCAAACGCAAATTTTGTGGATTCTGGACCACGAGAACTCTTTATTTTAATCTGTATCTTTTTACCAGTAATAGGAATTGGTATTTATCCAGATTTTGTTCTCTCCCTATCCGTTGACAGGGTAGAGGCTCTCTTATCCAATTATTATCCTAAATAGGTTTGCTTTTTTTTACTCGTCTGCTCTATTAATGCAGAAATAAGTAAAAAAGTATATAATGCAGAAATAAGTAAAAAAGTATAATTAGATCTATCTCGAATTTTTGAGAACCCTTTGATAAGGCGTTCAAGGGGTTCTCAAATAAAACATAAAAGTAAAAACCTTCATTTCATGAAGGTTTTATTTTATGTAATCATTTAGGTGTTAATGTAAACGAACCATAACTATGTAAGCCTATTCCTAATAGATTTATACCAAAATAACAAATCCAAATTATAAGAAATCCTATCAAAGCTATAAGTGCAGAATTCGTACCCTTCCAATTTGGATTTGTTCTACTATGTAAATAAATTGCGAATATGGTCCAAGTAATAAATGCCCAAGTTTCCTTAGGATCCCAATTCCAATAGGATCCCCAGGCCTCATTAGCCCATACTGCTCCACAAAGAATACCTACGGTTAAAAGGGTAAATCCTAGGCTAATGACACGATAACTCCAAGAATCCAAACGCTCCGTTAATTGATATTTGTAATAATTTGGAAATGAAGGGACAGAGGTTCTTTTTAAAGCACTTCTTTTTGCATAAAAATATTTAATATCACTAAAGAAAAATGTTTTATTTAAAACATTTTTTTTCTTTTTAGAAAAGAAATGGAAATTATTTCGAAATCTAATGATTAGAATAGCGGCAGATAATAAGGATCCGCACAAAAGAGTTGCATAGCTTAATAACATCATACTGACATGCATCATTAACCACTGAGATTGTAGAGCAGGTACTAGTATCGTGGATTGATGCATTTCAGTTAAAAGACCCGATGTGGCAAAGCCTTGCGTTAAAATAGTACTTGGCGTAGTTATTGTGCTTAAATCATTTTTAGAGTTCTGTATTTTAGGAATGGTATGAAGAATATACAGGGCCCATGAAAGGAAGATCAATGACTCATATAAATTACTTAATGGAAAATGTCCCGAGGAAGCCCAACGAGAAACTAAGAATCCTGTTATAGAGAAAAAAGTAACTATCATTCCTTTTTCTGACGAATCGCGTAATCCTCCAAGTTCACGAACTAATAAGGTTATAAAATGAATCGTAATCACAATTGAAATCGTTGAGAAAGAGATATGAGTTAGTATATGTTCTAAAGTTGCAAATAGCATAAGGGGAAGGTCCCATTACAAAATTGTAAATTTCGAATTGATTTCTAATCTATTGTATTCTTTTTCAAGAATGCCGCCACTCGGATTCGAACCGAGATGCTTGAGCACTGCTTCCTAAGAGCAGCGTGTCTACCAATTTCACCATGGCGGCTAACTTCAAATAATAGGTAACTTAAAAGAATAATAGCTATTATCTTGGGAATCGTCGATATTGGGAAAGTCCATAAAATTTAGGAACATTAGAGTTTTCATTAAAATAGACTTCGTTTGGTAGTATCGTTTCCATTTTTTTTTTTTACAATAAACTCTTGCTTTGCCCAATAGAAACACAAACACTGCTTGAAAGAGTTGGAACTTCTTTTTTCTAACTTGCAATTATAGAACTAATTTTTTCTAATTAATTTCCCCTTTACATTTTGAAAATTCTTTCAATACAATGAAAAAAATCCAAAAGGGTTTCTATTTAATGATGAAATTAAAATAAAATGGATAAATAGAAAAGGCTTTTTGGATTTTTTAAAAATTTCTAGAATGAAAGTCTTTATGCTCTTATTAATAAGATTTACTAACCTTATGATTTTGGAGAAGATAGGTGGAAGTTGTAAGTCCTATTGTAAGAATACTCCACTTTTCATAATTTTCCTAATAGAATATGAGGATTCTATTAGGAAAATTATGAAAAGTTCATTGATAGGAAAAGAATACTTAGCACACAGTATACCAAACAAAACTTTTTTTTTCTTGTATATATAAGATAAGAGGGGTTTTTTGTTCTAAGAATATTGTACCGAGTAATTCGACACATAAAAGTACATTCAAAGAAGAATCCAAATTATTAAATAATTGGAATTCTTTTTTGATAAGTCAATTCATATTATTCCAAAATCTTATTATTTGTTTGTTGCCCAGAAAAACCCTTTGGTTTTGGATGCTCATTACCGCTCGAAAATGATCTTGATTTTACTAAAGAATAAGATTGTACTATGGAAAAATAAGTCTTTTTCTTCCAAATATTTTTACGAATACGCTTTTTTGACATTGAAGTACGTTTTTTTGGAACTGCCATTCAAAAAGGAAATTACTTTTTTCTAGTTGTATGTGAAAGACATCTATTGCTGCAAATCAATCCTTCTTTCTTCTTTTTATTAGTATTTATACTTAGATACTGAAAGATACTTAAATTTTGAATTATTTTTTACTTCATTTTGTCTAATGCGGATAAGACAACAAGAATTTTTTAACATTTTTTCTTTATATATTTTATACTTTTTTTTTAATAATATAGAATATATAGAAGGGTTTCTCATTTAAATCTATTTATATCTATTTATATATCAAGTATACTCCATATATAGATATATGGTATGGAAGCCTATCCCCCATATAAGATAAGACGGGGGGATAAAAAGAAGGGAAAATGAAAATAGTTAATTAAGTTCAGAATGGTATTCCATAAAGGAAAGGAATTCCAATCAAAACAAAAAATACTGAGTCTCTTAAACAAGACATTCTAAAACTTAGGTAATTTATAGTCATTAGAATTTTAGTTCTATATGAAGTAAGGACTATTCGATAATTTCTTATAAACATAGGTTTTCATTGGAATTCACTCAATCAGTTAATTATGGAACAAGAGAGCTGTTTCATCTTTGTTTTAAAGAAATATAAAAATGAATTATGAATAGAAAGTAAAATGATTCCACTTTTTTTTTTTTATTTTTATAAATATCTTTATTTAGTTAATAAAATAACTTCGTTACCTAGTTATTTTATTAACTTTTTTAATTTAACCAACTAAACCCATTCTTAATTTTTAATTATTTCAATGAGATAAATTTTGGAAAAATTAAGAATTTCAGTATTTTTTCTTATTCTTTTTATTTATTCTTTCAGAAAGAGATAAGAATTGGTTTGGTGAATCGGAAACAATTTTATAGAAAAATTGAAGTAAAAATTGAAGTAAAAATTGCAATTTCTTTTCTTATGGAACATACATATCAATATGCATGGGTAATCCCTCTTCTCCCACTTCCAGTTATTATGTCAATGGGATTTGGCCTTATTCTTATTCCGACAGCAACAAAAAATCTTCGTCGCATATGGGCTTTTCCTAGTGTTTTACTCTTAAGTATAGCTATGGTATTCTCAGTTCAACTGTCTATTCAACAAATAAATGGAAGTTCGATCTATCAATATCTATGGTCTTGGACCGTCAATAATGATTTTTCTTTAGAATTTGGATACTTGATTGACCCACTTACTTCTATTATGTTAATACTAATTACTACTGTAGGAATCCTGGTTCTTATTTATAGTGATGGTTATATGTCTCACGATGAAGGATATTTGAGATTTTTTGTTTATATAAGTTTTTTCAATACTTCCATGTTGGGATTGGTTACTAGCTCCAATTTGATACAAATTTATTTTTTTTGGGAACTCGTGGGAATGTGTTCTTATTTATTGATAGGCTTTTGGTTTACACGACCAATCGCAGCGAGTGCTTGTCAAAAAGCTTTTGTAACTAATCGTGTAGGGGATTTTGGTCTATTATTAGGAATTTTAGGTTTTTTTTGGATAACAGGTAGTTTAGAGTTTAGGGATTTGTTCAAAATAGCTAATAACTGGATTCCTAATAATGGAATTAACTCTTTACTTACTACTTTGTGTGCTTTTTTATTATTCCTTGGTGCAGTTGCGAAATCCGCACAATTCCCTCTTCACGTATGGTTACCCGATGCTATGGAAGGGCCCACTCCTATTTCGGCTCTTATACACGCAGCAACTATGGTTGCTGCGGGAATTTTTCTTCTAGCTCGACTTCTTCCTCTTTTCATATCTTTACCTTTGATAATGAGTTTTATTTCTTTAGTAGGTACAATAACACTATTCTTAGGAGCTACTTTAGCTCTTGCTCAGAGAGATATTAAAAGAAGCTTAGCCTATTCTACAATGTCTCAATTGGGTTATATGATGTTAGCTCTAGGTATAGGTTCTTATCAAGCTGCTTTATTCCATTTGATCACTCATGCTTATTCAAAAGCTTTATTGTTCTTGGGATCCGGATCCGTTATTCATTCAATGGAACCTCTTGTTGGATATTCACCAGATAAAAGTCAAAATATGGTTCTTATGGGCGGTTTAAGAAAATACATTCCAATCACAAGAACTACTTTTTTATGGGGTACACTTTCTCTTTGTGGTATTCCACCTCTTGCTTGCTTCTGGTCCAAAGATGAAATCCTTAGTAATAGTTGGTTGTATTCGCCCTTTTTTGGAATAATAGCCTCCTTTACTGCAGGATTAACTGCCTTTTATATGTTTCGGATATATTTACTTACATTTGATGGGTATTTGCGTGTTCATTTTCAAAATTACAGTAGCACTAAAGAGAGTTCCTTGTATTCAATATCCTTATGGGGAAAAAGGATACCCAAAGGAGTGAATAGGGATTTCGTTTTATCAACAACGAAGAGTGGAGTTTCTTTTTTTTCACAAAATATACCAAAAATTCAAGGTAATACAAGAAATAGGATAGGATCCTTTACTACGTCTTTTGGGGCTAAAAAAACTTTTGCCTATCCGCATGAAACGGGAAATACTATGTTATTTCCTCTTCTTATATTACTACTTTTCACTTTGTTCATTGGATTCATAGGAATCTCTTTTGATAATGGAGGAATTGGTAATGGAATAGCAGAGTTAACCATATTATCAAAGTGGTTAACTCCCTCAATAAACTTTACCCAGGAAAGTTCTAATTCTTTTGTAAATTCATATGAATTTATTACTAATGCAATTTCTTCTGTAAGTCTAGCTATCTTTGGTTTATTCATAGCATATATCTTCTATGGATCCGCTTATTCTTTTTTTCAGAATTTGGATTTAATAAACTCTTTTTACAAAGGAAATCCTAAAAAAGAATTTTTAGATCAAGTAAAAAAAAATATATACAGTTGGTCATATAATCGTGGTTATATAGATATTTTCTATACTAGGGTCTTTACCCTCGGTATAAGAGGGTTAACCGAACTCACGGAGTTTTTTGATAAGGGTGTTATTGATGGAATTACCAATGGAGTGGGTCTTGCTAGTTTTTGTATAGGAGAGGAAATTAAATATGTAGGGGGAGGTCGAATCTCGTCTTATTTATTCTTTTTTTTATGTTATGTATCTGTGTTTTTATTCTTTTTTCTTTCTTAAGTTAAGGAATTTACAACAAGTCTCTTGCAAAAATAACTATCCTATCCCCTTTCTACAATCTCTCTATATCCTTGTTACATAAGGTAAGTATTGTATAATAGTTCGGTTTTCCGCGATTTTTTCCATTCCTCTGTGTAAATACCCTAATATGGGTTCACAATCAATAACATCCTCACCATCGAGAGTAACGATCAGTCGAAGAACACCATGCATTGATGGGTGTTGAGGGCCCATATTGACTATCATGAGATCTTTTCTTGTAAGCGGTAGACTCATATCCTTTCTTCCTTAATTCATTATTCCATGAAAATGGATTATTCCATGAATTCCTCAAAGCGA
>NW_028259461.1:14603432-14665745 GCF_056163025.1 Triticum urartu | reverse complement strand
TCACTAAAGAAATACCACATCTAGAAGAACATTTACTCCGCAATTTGGACAGAAATGGAGTTGTTAGGTTGGGATCCTGGGTAGAAACTGGTGATATTTTAGTAGGTAAATTAACGCCTCAGATAGCGAGCGAATCATCTTATATCGCGGAAGCTGGATTATTACGGGCCATATTTGGCCTTGAGGTTTCCACTTCAAAAGAAACTTCTCTGAAATTACCTATAGGTGGAAGAGGGCGCGTTATCGATGTGAAATGGATCCAAAGGGACCCGCTCGACATAATGGTTCGTGTATATATTTTACAGAAACGTGAAATCAAAGTTGGGGATAAAGTAGCCGGAAGACATGGGAATAAAGGGATCATTTCCAAAATTTTGCCTAGGCAAGATATGCCCTATTTGCAAGATGGAACACCCGTTGATATGGTCTTCAATCCCTTAGGAGTACCCTCCGAATGAATGTGGGACAAATATTTGAAAGCTCGCTCGGATTAGCGGGGGGATCTGCTAAAGAAACATTATAGAATAGCACCCTTTGATGAGAGATATGAGCAAGAGGCTTCAAGAAAACTTGTGTTTTCAGAATTATATGAAGCCAGTAAAGAAACAAAAAATCCATGGGTATTTGAACCCGAGTACCCGGGAAAAAGCAGAATATTTGATGGAAGAACAGGCGACCCCTTTGAGCAACCTGTTCTAATAGGGAAGTCCTATATCTTAAAATTAATTCATCAAGTTGATGAGAAAATTCATGGGCGTTCTACTGGGCCCTACTCACTTGTTACACAACAACCGGTTAGAGGAAGAGCCAAGCAAGGGGGACAACGAGTAGGAGAAATGGAAGTTTGGGCTTTAGAAGGATTTGGTGTTGCTCATATTTTACAAGAGATACTTACTTATAAATCTGACCATCTTATAGCTCGCCAAGAAATACTTAATGCTACGATCTGGGGAAAAAGAATACCTAATCATGAGGATCCTCCAGAATCTTTTCGAGTGCTCGTTCGAGAACTACGATCTTTGGCTCTAGAACTGAATCATTTCCTTGTATCTGAAAAGAACTTCCAGGTTAATAGGGAGGAAGTTTGATCGGAATAAATATAAATTCTTTTCTTATTTCTATTTTATGATTGACCAATATAAACATCAACAACTTCAAATTGGACTCGTTTCCCCTCAACAAATAAAGGCTTGGGCTAACAAAAACCTACCTAATGGAGAAGTCGTTGGCGAAGTCACAAGGCCCTCTACTTTTCATTATAAAACCGATAAACCAGAAAAAAGATGGATTGTTTTGCGAAAGAATCTTTGGACCCATAAAAAGCGGGATTTGCGCTTGTGGCAATTCTCGAGCGAGCGGAGCTGAAAACGAAGACGAAAGATTTTGCCAAAAATGCGGGGTCGAATTTGTGGATTCTCGGATACGAAGATATCAAATGGGATACATCAAACTCGCATGTCCCCGTGACTCATGTGTGGTATTTGAAAGGTCTTCCTAGTTATATCGCGAATCTTTTAGATAAACCTCTTAAGAAGTTGGAGGGCCTAGTATACGGCGATTTCTCTTTTGCTAGGCCCAGCACTAAAAAACCCACTTTTTTACGATTACGAGGTTTATTCGAAGAGGAAATTGCATCCTGTAACCACAGCATTTCTCCCTTTTTTTTCTACCCCAGGCTTTGCAACATTTCGAAATCGGGAAATTGCGACAGGAGCAGGTGCTATTAGAGAACAATTAGCAGATTTGGATTTGCGAATTATTATAGAGAATTCTTTGGTCGAATGGAAGGAATTAGAAGACGAGGGGTATAGTGGAGATGAGTGGGAAGATAGAAAAAGACGAATAAGAAAAGTTTTTTTGATTAGACGCATGCAATTGGCGAAACATTTTATTCAAACAAATGTAGAACCAGAATGGATGGTTTTGTGCTTATTACCGGTTCTTCCTCCCGAATTGAGACCTATTGTTTATAGGTCTGGAGATAAAGTAGTGACTTCAGACATTAATGAACTTTATAAGAGAGTTATCCGTCGGAACAACAATCTTGCCTATCTATTAAAAAGAAGTGAATTAGCGCCAGCAGATTTAGTAATGTGCCAGGAAAAATTGGTACAAGAAGCCGTGGATACACTTCTTGATAGTGGGTCCCGCGGGCAACCGACGAGGGATGGTCACAATAAAGTATACAAATCACTTTCAGATGTAATTGAAGGTAAAGAGGGAAGGTTTCGCGAGACTCTGCTTGGGAAACGGGTCGATTACTCGGGGCGTTCTGTCATTGTTGTGGGTCCTTCGCTTTCATTACATCAATGTGGATTACCTCTAGAGATAGCAATAAAGCTTTTTCAGCTATTTGTAATTCGCGATTTAATCACGAAACGCGCCACTTCTAATGTAAGGATTGCTAAAAGGAAAATTTGGGAAAAAGAACCCATTGTATGGGAAATACTTCAAGAAGTTATGCGGGGACATCCTGTACTGTTAAATAGAGCACCTACCCTGCATAGATTAGGCATACAGGCCTTTCAACCCACTTTAGTAGAGGGGCGTACTATTTCTTTACACCCATTAGTGTGTAAGGGTTTCAATGCGGACTTTGATGGAGATCAAATGGCTGTTCATCTACCTTTATCCTTGGAAGCTCAGGCAGAAGCCCGTTTTACTTATGTTTTCTCATATGAATCTCTTATCTCCCGCTATTGGGGATCCTATTTGCGTACCAACCCAAGACATGCTTATCGGGCTTTATGTATTAACGATTGGAAAGCGTCGAGGTATTTGTGCAAATAGATATAATAGTTGCAGAAACTACCCAAATCTAAAAGTAAATTACAATAATAATAATAATTTTAAATATAGGAAAGATAAAGAACCCCATTTTTCTAGTTCTTATGATGCACTGGGAGCTTATAGACAAAAACTAATCAGTTTAGATAGTCCCTTGTGGCTACGATGGAACCTGGATCAACGCGTCATTGGGTCAAGAGAAGTTCCGATTGAAGTTCAATATGAATCTTTGGGGGACTTATCATGAGATTTATGCCCACTATCTAATAATGGGAAATAGAAAAAAAGAAATTCGTTCGATATACATTCGAACCACTCTTGGTCATATTCTTTTTATAGAGAAATAGAGGAAGCCATACAAGGATTTAGTCAGGCCTATTCATACAACTACCTAAACAAGAAAGTTAGATTCGGCGATGCCCCTCCCCTTTCGGGGGGCATTCCGATTTCCCTAGTATCATCATTATTTGCCACGCGAATCCAGATTGAGATTGAGGCAATTAAGTTAATTAAATTTTCGAATCACTGACTCAGGCCCATTGTCGAATCCTACTCAGCAATTGTCGAATCCTACTCAGCCGAAAAGGGTGGGTACTTATGTATGGCGGAACGGGCCAATCTGGTCTTTCATAATAAAGAGATAGACGGAACTGGTATGAAACGACTTATTAGCAGATTAATAGATCATTTTGGAATGGGATATACATCCCATATACTGGATCAACTAAAGACTCTGGGCTTCCATCAAGCCACTACTACATCGATTTCGTTAGGAATCGAGGATCTTTTAACAATACCCTCTAAGGGATGGTTAGTCCAAGACGCGGAACAACAGAGTTTTCTTTTGGAGAAACACTATTATTATGGGGCTGTACACGCGGTAGAAAAATTACGCCAATCTGTTGAGATATGGTATGCGACAAGTGAATATTTGAAACAAGAAATGAATTCAAATTTTCGGATAACGGATCCTTCTAATCCAGTCTATCTAATGTCTTTTTCAGGAGCCAGAGGAAATGCATCTCAAGTACACCAATTAGTAGGTATGAGAGGATTAATGTCGGACCCTCAAGGACAAATGATTGATTTACCTATTCAAAGCAATTTACGCGAGGGACTTTCTTTGACAGAATATATAATTTCCTGCTATGGAGCCCGCAAAGGGGTTGTAGATACTGCTGTGCGAACAGCAGATGCTGGATATCTTACACGTAGACTTGTTGAAGTAGTTCAACATATTATTGTGCGTAGAAGAGATTGTGGTACTATCCGAGGTATTTCTGTAAGTCCTCAAAATGGGATGACGGAAAAACTTTTTGTCCAAACACTAATTGGTCGTGTATTAGCAGACGATATATATATCGGTTCACGATGCATTGCCGCGCGAAATCAAGATATTGGAATTGGATTAGTCAATCGATTCATAACTGCCTTTCGAGCACAACCATTTCGAGCACAACCAATATATATTAGAACCCCCTTTACTTGCCGAAGCACTTCTTGGATCTGTCAATTATGCTATGGCCGGAGTCCTACTCATAGTGATCTGGTCGAATTGGGAGAAGCCGTAGGTATTATTGCAGGTCAATCAATTGGGGAGCCAGGGACTCAACTAACATTAAGAACTTTTCATACTGGCGGAGTATTCACAGGGGGTACTGCCGACCTTGTACGATCCCCTTCGAATGGAAAAATAAAATTCAATGAGAATTTGGTTCACCCCACACGTACCCGTCATGGGCAGCCTGCTTTTCTATGTTATATAGACTTGCATGTAACTATTCAGAGTCAAGATATTCTATATAGTGTGAATATTCCCTCAAAAAGCTTGATTCTAGTGCAAAATGATCAATATGTAAAATCCGAACAAGTAATTGCGGAGATTCGTGCCGGAACGTCCACTTTACATTTTAAAGAAAGGGTACAAAAGCATATTTATTCTGAATCAGACGGCGAAATGCACTGGAGTACTGATGTTTACCATGCGCCCGAATATCAATATGGTAATCTTCGCCGATTACCAAAAACAAGCCATTTATGGATATTGTCAGTAAGTATGTGCAGATCCAGTATAGCGTCTTTTTCACTCCACAAGGATCAAGATCAAATGAATACTTATGGTAAAAAAGATAGGGAAATTCTTGATTATTCAACGTCGGATCGAATCATGTCCAATGGCCATTGGAATTTTATCTATCCTTCTATTTTTCAAGATAATTCAGATTTGTTGGCGAAAAAGCGAAGAAATAGGTTCGTCATTCCATTACAATATCATCAAGAACAAGAGAAAGAACTAATATCCTGTTTTGGGATTTCGATTGAAATCCCCCTTATGGGTGTTTTACGTAGAAATACTATTTTTGCTTATTTTGACGATCCCCGATACAGAAAAGATAAAAAGGGTTCAGGAATTGTTAAATTTAGATATAGGACCCTAGAAGAAGAATATAGGACTCGAGCGGAAGACTCAGAAGAGGAATATGAGACCCTAGAAGACGAATACAGGACCCGAGAGGACGAATATGAATATGAAACCCTAGAAGAATCTAAATATGGAATCCTAGAAGACGAATACGAATATGAAACCCTAGAAGACGAATATGGGAGCCCAGAAAACGAATATGGGAACCCAGAGAACGAATATAGGACTTTAGAGAAAGACTCAGAAGAGGAATATGGGAGCCCAGAGAGCAAATATAGGACCCAAGAGGACGAATATGGAACTCTAGAGGAAGACTCAGAAGACGAATATGGCAGCCCCGGGGAAAGCGCAGAGGAAAAATATGGTACTTTAGAGGAAGACTCAGAAGAAGATTCAGAGGACGAATACGAGAGCCCAGAGGAAGATTCCATCTTAAAAAAAGAGGGTTTGATTGAGCATCGAGGAACAAAAGAATTTAGTCTAAAATACCAAAAAGAAGTAGATCGGTTTTTTTTTCATTCTTCAAGAACTTCATATCTTGCCGAGATCTTCATCCCTAAAGATACTTGACAATAGTATTATTGGAGTGAATACACAACTCACAAAAAATACAAGAAGTCGACTAGGCGGACTGGTCCGAGTGAAGAGAAAAAAAAGCCATACGGAACTCAAAATATTTTCCGGAGATATTCATTTTCCTGAAGAGGCGGATAAGATATTAGGTGGCTGTTTGATACCGCCAGAAAGACAAAAAAAAGATTCTAAGGAATCAAAAAAAAGGAAAAATTGGGTCTATGTTCAACGGAAAAAAATTCTCAAGAGCAAGGAAAAGTATTTTGTTTCCGTTCGCCCTACAGTGGCATATGAAATGGACGAAGGAAGAAATTTAGCAACACTTTTCCCGCAGGATCTCTTGCAAGAAGAAAATAATCTCCAAATTCGACTTGTCAATTTTATTTCTCATGAAAATAGCAAGTTAACTCAAAGAATTTATCACACAAATAGTCAATTTGTTAGAACTTGCTTAGTAGTGAATTGGGAACAAGAAGAAAAAGAAAAGGCTGGTGCTTCCCTTGTTGAGGTAAGAGCAAATGATCTTATTCGCGATTTCCTAAGAATTGAGTTAGTCAAGTCCACTATTTCGTATACACGAAAAAGGTATGGTAGGACAAGTGCAGGACCGATTCCCCATAATAGGTTAGATCGCGCCAATATCAATTCTTTTTATTCCAAGGCGAAGATTGAATCACTTAGCCAACATCCAGAAGCTATTGGCACTTTGTTGAATCGAAATAAAGAATACCACTCTTTGATGATTTTGTCGGCATCCAACTGTTCTCGAATTGGTTTATTCAAGAATTCAAAACATCCCAATGCGATAAAAGAATGGAATCCTAGAATTCCTATTCGAGAAATTTTTGGGCCCTTAGGCGCTATTGTAGCTAGTATATCGCATTTTTCTTCATCTTACTATTTACTAACGCATAATAAAATCCTGTTAAAAAAATATTTGTTCGTTGACAATTTAAAACAAACCTTCCAAGTACTTCAAGAACTTAAATACTCTTTAATAGATGAAAATAAAAGGATTTCTAATTTCGATAGTAACATAATGTTGGATCCATTCCTTTTGAATTGTCACTTTGTCCATCATGATTCTTGGGAAGAGACATTGGCAATAATTCACCTTGGACAATTTATTTGTGAAAATGTATGTCTATTTAAATCGCACATAAAAAAATCCGGTCAAATTTTCATTGTAAATATGAATTCCTTTGTTATAAGAGCAGCTAAACCTTATTTGGCCACTACAGGAGCAACTGTTAATGGTCATTATGGAGAAATCCTTTACAAGGGAGATAGGTTAGTTACGTTTATATATGAAAAATCGAGATCTAGTGACATAACGCAAGGTCTTCCAAAAGTGGAACAAATCTTTGAAGCGCGTTCAATTGATTCATTATCCCCGAATCTCGAAAGGAGAATTGAGGATTGGAATGAGCGTATACCAAGAATTCTTGGGGTCCCTTGGGGATTCTTGATTGGAGCTGAGCTAACCATAGCCCAAAGTCGTATCTCTTTGGTTAATAAAATCCAAAAGGTTTATCGATCCCAAGGGGTACAGATCCATAATAGACATATAGAGATTATTATACGCCAAGTAACATCAAAAGTGCGGGTTTCCGAAGATGGAATGTCTAATGTTTTTTCGCCTGGGGAATTAATCGGACTATTGCGAGCGGAACGAGCAGGACGAGCTTTGGATGAATCGATCTATTATCGGGCAATCTTATTGGGAATAACAAGGGCTTCCCTGAATACCCAAAGTTTCATATCTGAAGCAAGTTTTCAAGAAACTGCTCGAGTTTTAGCAAAAGCTGCCCTACGAGGTCGCATTGATTGGTTGAAAGGCTTGAAAGAAAACGTAGTTCTGGGGGGGATTATACCTGTTGGTACCGGATTCCAAAAATTTGTGCATCGTTCCCCACAAGACAAGAACCTTTATTTCGAAATAAAAAAAAAAAATCTATTCGCGTCGGAAATGAGAGATTTTTTGTTTCTCCATACAGAATTAGTTTCTTCAGATTCTGACGTAACAAACAATTTTTATGAGACATAAGAACCCCCATAAAAATATTTTTTACTTTACTAGACTTTTGAACTTAGAACACTAACAGGTCAAATTTTAGATTTTTAAGATTTTTATTTTAATAAGTAAAACAAGTCAGTTAATTCATTAAGGTGGTTATGTTTATACCATGTATCAATGGCCAACTCTTATCTTAGTACAAGGTTCTCTCGGAACAATTATTATTTATTTCAAGCTATTTCGGATCTTTCTTAATCTTCAAAAAGAACTAAATTCCGTAATGGAATGGTAGGATTAAAAAAAAGGAAGTGTGGAAAAAATGACAAGAAGATATTGGAACATTAATTTGAAAGAGATGATAGAAGCAGGAGTTCATTTTGGTCATGGTATTAAGAAATGGAATCCTAAAATGGCCCCTTACATTTCGGCAAAGCGTAAAGGTACTCATATTATAAATCTCGCTAGAACGGCTCGTTTTTTATCAGAAGCTTGTGATTTAGTTTTTGATGCAGCAAGTCAGGGAAAAAGTTTCTTAATTGTTGGTACCAAAAAAAGAGCAACAGATTTAGTAGCATCAGCTGCAATAAGGGCTCGTTGTCATTATGTTAATAAAAAGTGGTTCAGTGGTATGTTAACGAATTGGTCGATTACGAAAACTAGACTTTCTCAATTTAGAGACTTAAGAGCAGAAGAAAAAATGGGAAAATTCCACCATCTCCCAAAAAGAGATGTGGCAATCTTGAAGAGAAAATTATCTACTTTGCAAAGGTATCTCGGCGGGATCAAATATATGACGAGATTGCCAGACATTGTGATCGTCCTTGATCAGCAAAAAGAGTATATAGCTCTTCGGGAATGTGCCATTTTGGGGATTCCTACTATTTCTTTAGTCGATACAAATTGTGACCCGGATCTCGCGAATATATCGATTCCAGCCAACGATGACACTATGACTTCAATTCGATTGATTCTTAACAAATTAGTATTTTCAATTTGTGAGGGCCGTTCTCTCTATATAAGAAATCGTTGATTAAGAATATATAGTGAATTCTTGGGCAACTGCGTAAATTTATGGAATCACTTACTTTACTATATCTTTTTTTTTGCATAGAATTTTTTTTGCATAGAAAAAAGAAGGGGAATATTGATATATATTAGAGGGTATTGATATATATTATGATCTGATGTGCTTTCTTGGTATCCTAAATATAAGATTAATACTTCAAGTTGCTGAGTTGAGAAAGAGATGGTTGAATCAAAAGAATTCCTTTTTTGAAGTTCAATTTTTATCAGAGGACAATATGAATATTATACCTTGTTCCATTAAAACACTCAAGGGGTTATACGATATATCGGGTGTAGAAGTAGGCCAACACTTCTATTGGCAAATAGGAGGTTTCCAAATTCATGCCCAAGTACTCATCACTTCTTGGGTCGTAATTACTATCTTGCTAGGTTCAGTTGTCATAGCTGTTCGGAATCCACAAACCATCCCGACCGACGGTCAGAATTTTTTTGAATATGTCCTTGAGTTTATTCGAGACTTGAGCAAAACTCAGATTGGAGAAGAATATGGTCCCTGGGTTCCCTTTATTGGAACTATGTTCCTTTTTATTTTTGTTTCGAATTGGTCGGGTGCTCTTTTACCTTGGAAAATTATAGAGTTACCCCATGGGGAATTAGCAGCGCCCACGAATGATATAAATACTACTGTTGCTTTAGCTTTACTCACGTCAGCGGCATATTTTTATGCTGGTCTTAGCAAAAAAGGATTGAGCTATTTCGAGAAATATATTAAACCAACTCCAATCCTTTTACCAATTAACATCCTAGAAGATTTCACAAAACCATTATCGCTTAGCTTTCGACTTTTCGGGAATATATTGGCGGATGAATTAGTCGTTGTTGTTCTTGTTTCTTTAGTCCCCTTAGTAATCCCTATACCGGTCATGTTTCTTGGATTATTTACAAGCGGTATTCAAGCTCTTATTTTTGCAACATTAGCCGCAGCCTATATAGGTGAATCCATGGAGGGTCATCATTGAATTGACTCTTTTTGGAAATAGTATTTTTTTTTTTTGCAGCTTAGCTCAATTCATGCATGGTTCCAGATAATCTGCTTGGTTGCAAAAAAATAGTTAGAAATGCGTATGAATATATAGCCTAGAGTTGTAGGAGAGAGAATAGAATAGACTATATTATGGAATTTTCAAAGTATATATGCATTAAGGAGGGTGGAGTCAGGCTAGATCTATACTATAATATCCTTAATGTCTATAAGTGGAGTCCTCTTTTATGCAGGTTTCCACTTTAAGCAATGATTTTAGAATCCGATTCAATAGAAAATGAGAAAATATGCAAACAAAATAGAAGAAACAAATGTATATATATAGGATATTATATTATATATTCCTAGGTTAGATTCATTATCTAATCCGATATATGGATATGGAATTCCCTTCTATGTAGTTCGGACAATTCACATTATCATTTCAATTTGATTTCAATTTGTACTTTTTAGTTACTTTACTTCTCCCCAATAGAGCTTAGAAGTAAGAATTTATTGGTTGATTGTATCCTTAACCATTTCTTTTTTTTGACACGAGGAACTACTCACCATGAATCCACTAATTGCTGCTGCTTCTGTTATTGCTGCTGGATTGGCCGTAGGGCTTGCTTCTATTGGACCTGGAGTTGGTCAAGGTACTGCTGCAGGACAAGCTGTAGAAGGTATTGCGAGACAGCCAGAAGCAGAAGGTAAAATACGAGGTACTTTATTGCTTAGTCTAGCTTTTATGGAAGCTTTAACAATTTATGGACTAGTTGTGGCACTAGCGCTTTTATTTGCGAACCCTTTTGTTTAATCTTAAAAAAAAAATTCTTTCGATTTCGATTAGATACTTTTTTCTTTTTTTAGTAAATTGGTATTTGCTTCCACAATTCCAATTATATCAATACTTTATTTAATTTACTCCTATTTATTACTCCTGGAATTATCTATTTATCGGGACAGATAATACCCCATTCTAGGAAGGGCTGAGTTGAGTATTATTAATTTAGAAGATATGCTCACCTTCTTATTTCCCGTCCTTAGTTTAGGAAAGTGGAAAGTTTTTTCCTTTTATTTTAGGAATTTTGGGAACAGAACATTTCAACAAAGGAAGTCTTTCACCGGTCAAACAAGACGTAAGACTTAATCTAAAAGAAATTACTAGATTGAATCTATTTGCATTAAAAAAACCGATCAAAAAAGGGCGAGCGAAGTAAGTGATCGAAAAACTTTGTTCTTTGTTCGTCCTATCTATAAGAGGAGAGCATATGAAAAATGTAACCCATTCTTTCGTTTTTTTAGCTCACTGGCCATCCGCTGGCAGTTTCGGGCTTAATACCGATATTTTAGCAACAAATCTAATAAATCTAACTGTAGTGGTTGGTGTTTTGATTTTTTTTGGAAAGGGAGTGTGTGCGAGTTGTCTATTTCAAGAATAGATTGGATCTATCCGGCTGCACTTTATAATATTTTTTAGTATTTTTCGGATAAATAAGAAAAGGGTGCACGATCTCGACGAATTACTTCTGAATAAATTCAGAAATCATATGGAAGAACCATAGCATTTCGCGACTCATTGGTAAATCAACTTTGATTCTCTATAAACCAAGAATGTGAGACCATTAACACGGTTAAAGCTAAACTGCTTGAAGTCCAGGCAAAAAGAGGTACTCTTTCTACAACTATATTAGTATTAGTACCAATTTAAACGGGAAATAGCTAATGTAAAATTTATCTGATATAGAACACTCATATCGATAAAATGGTTTGAACTATTTACTAGAAAAAAAAGGGGGCACCCTGCCCTTTTTTAACCAATGCCGAATCGACGACCTATGTATAAAAAAGAGAAATTTTTTGGATTTGAAGAAAAAAAAAATAAAAAAGAATTCTATTAATTTTCATTTTCCATTTATTTAGTTAGTTTTTCTTAATGAAATTGAAATTATTAACTAGAGGGCAAATAAAAATAAAGAAACAACTTTGCTGACCATGATATATTTTTATCTAGGCGGAAGAGTCCTCTTAATATTTATCTAGTCTTATATAGGTTTCGGTATATTGAAATATAAACATAAAAAAGAAGATAGAGGATAGGCTCATTACTTAAAAAAAAGATATGGAAATAGCTATAGAAAAAAAAAAAGGAGCGTGAGAGCCAAATGAATCGAAAGATTCATGTTTGGTTCGGGAAGAGATCATAAAAGTTGTAAACTTACAAAATAATCTACTTTCATTAAAAGATTTATTAGATAATCGAAAACAGAGGATCTTGAGTACTATTCGAAATTCAGAAGAATTGCGTAGAGGGACCATTGAGCAACTCGAAAAAGCTCGGATTCGATTACAGAAAGTCGAACTAGAAGCGGATGAGTATCGAATGAATGGATACTCTGAGATAGAACGAGAAAAAGCAAATTTGATTAATGCTACTTCTATTAGTTTGGAACAATTGGAAAAGTCTAAAAACGAAACCCTTTATTTTGAAAAACAAAGGGCAATGAATCAGGTCCGACAGCGGGTTTTCCAACAGGCCGTACAAGGAGCTCTAGGAACTCTGAATAGTTGTTTGAATACCGAGTTACATTTCCGTACGATTCGTGCTAATATTGGCATTCTCGGGTCCCTGGAATGGAAGAAATAATTAAATTAATTAGGCCTTGAACTTCTACTTTCGTTTAGAATTTAGGCATTATTTTTCCCCTTGCTTCCGAAAAAAGAGTCAAGAAACACTAATGGCAACCCTTCGAGTCGACGAAATTCATAAAATTCTCCGCGAACGTATTGAACAATATAATAGGAAAGTAGGGATTGAGAATATAGGTCGCGTAGTTCAAGTGGGGGATGGGATTGCTCGTATTATAGGTCTTGGTGAAATAATGTCAGGTGAATTAGTCGAATTTGCAGAAGGTACTAGGGGTATTGCTCTGAATTTGGAATCCAAAAATGTTGGGATTGTATTAATGGGCGATGGGTTGATGATACAAGAGGGAAGTTTTGTAAAAGCAACAGGAAGAATTGCTCAGATACCCGTGAGTGAGGCTTACTTGGGTCGTGTTGTAAATGCTCTGGCTAAACCTATTGATGGGAAAGGCGAAATTATAGCTTCCGAATCTCGCTTAATTGAATCTCCTGCTCCAAGTATAATTTCCAGGCGTTCCGTATACGAACCTCTTCAAACAGGGCTTATTGCTATCGATTCGATGATCCCTATAGGGCGCGGTCAGCGAGAGTTAATTATTGGGGACAGACAGACTGGCAAAACAGCAGTAGCCACAGATACAATTCTCAATCAAAAAGGGCAAGGTGTAATATGTGTTTATGTAGCTATCGGTCAAAGAGCATCCTCCGTAGCTCAAGTAGTAACTACTTTCCATGAGGAGGGGGCCATGGAATACACTATTGTAGTAGCTGAAATGGCGGATTCACCTGCTACATTACAATACCTCGCTCCTTATACGGGAGCAGCCCTGGCTGAGTATTTTATGTACCGCGAACGGCATACTTTAATAATTTATGATGATCTCTCCAAACAGGCACAAGCTTATCGCCAAATGTCCCTTCTATTAAGAAGACCTCCCGGACGTGAGGCTTATCCAGGGGATGTTTTTTATTTGCATTCACGCCTTTTAGAAAGAGCCGCTAAATTAAATTCTCTTTTAGGCGAAGGAAGTATGACCGCTTTACCAATAGTTGAGACTCAATCTGGAGACGTTTCCGCCTATATTCCTACTAATGTAATCTCCATTACAGATGGACAAATATTCTTATCTGCGGATCTATTCAATGCCGGAATTCGACCCGCTATTAATGTGGGTATTTCTGTTTCCAGAGTAGGATCCGCGGCTCAAATTAAAGCCATGAAACAAGTAGCTGGCAAATCAAAATTGGAACTAGCGCAATTCGCAGAGTTACAAGCCTTTGCACAATTCGCCTCTGCTCTCGATAAAACAAGTCAGAATCAATTGGCAAGGGGTCGACGATTAAGGGAATTGCTTAAACAATCCCAGGCAAATCCTCTCCCAGTGGAAGAGCAGATAGCTACTATTTATACCGGAACAAGAGGATATCTTGATTCGTTAGAAATTGAACAGGTAAATAAATTTCTGGATGAGTTACGTAAACATCTAAAAGATACTAAACCTCAATTCCAAGAAATTATATCTTCTAGCAAGACATTCACCGAGCAAGCGGAAATCCTTTTGAAGGAAGCTATTCAGGAACAGCTGGAACGGTTTTCTCTTCAGTAACAAATAAATTTTGCATGTCTACTCTTGTTAGTAGAATAGGAATCGTTGAGAAAGCTTTTTCATTTGAATCATGCAAAAAAGTTTTCTTTGTTTTTAGTTTAGTATAGTTATTTAAAGAATAGATAGAAATAAGATTGCGTCCAATAGGATTTGAACCTATACCAAAGGTTTAGAAGACCTCTGTCCTATCCATTAGACAATGGACGCTTTTCTTTCATATTTTATTCTTTCTTTTATTTTTTTGCTTCTTCCGAGAAAAAACTGTTAGACCAAAACTCTTTTAGGAAATCAAAAAATCCAGATACAAATGCATGATGTATATATTATATCATGCATATATCATAAAGAAGGAGTATGGAGGCGGTAGTGGGAATCGAACCCGCAACCCCAAGGTTATGAGCCTTATGAGCTACCAAACTGCTCTATACTCTTAAACTAAAGAGGGGTAACTAGTGGATAAAAGAGGGTTGGATACGCCCCTCTACCAATATCTATACAAATAGAATAGTCCATTTATACAGAATGGTAAAGAGGGCTCCTCTATGATTATCAATTCCAGAAATCCATACAAATACGAAAGGGTATTTTATCCTTACCAACTGGATCTTGTTGCACCCGGTAACAAACATTCATAAACCATTTCTCGAAGTACGTGTCCGGATAGCCCAAAATGTCGATAGTTAGCTCTAGGTCTTCCGGTCAAAAAACAACGTCGATGAAGGCGTGTAGGTGCACTATTACGCGGTAGGGATTGCAATTTTTCTCGCATTTTCGTTTTTTCACTCAAACTCAAGGGAGAAACTTTGCTTCTTATCTTTTTTTTTAAAGATTGACGAATCAAATGATATTTCTGTTCTAATTTCTGCCGCTTCTTCTCCCTCTGAATCAAACTTTTTTTTGCCATAATGTGTCGTTGCTATTATTACCAAGTATACGGTTCTAATCCTAGATGGAAAAATAAATAGAAAAAGAAATCTAAAAAGGCAGATCCTCCCTCTCTATCAAGAGTAATGAACTAGGTGCTGATACAGTACAAAAAAACAAACTAAATTAACCAAACTTGCCTGATGTTGAGGCAATCAAGAAAGCTGCATAAGTGAATATATAACCCACGGAAAAGTGAGCTAATCCAACCAATCTTGCTTGCACAATGGAAAGAGCCACGGGCTTATCTCTCCAGCGAATTAAATTAGCTAAAGGTGTGCGTTCATGAGCCCATGCTAAAGTCTCAATTAATTCCTGCCAATACCCCCGCCAGGAAATTAAGAACATAAATCCAGTAGCCCAAACAAGATGTCCAAATAAGAACATCCACGCCCATACCGATAAACTATTCATCCCAAAAGGATTATATCCATTGATAAGTTGTGAAGAGTTTAACCATAGGTAATCTCTTAACCATCCCATCAAATAAGTGGAGGATTCATTAAATTGTGAAACGTTGCCCTGCCATAATGTGATATGTTTCCAATGCCAATAAAAAGTAACCCACCCAATGGTATTTAACATCCAGAAAACTGCCAAATAAAATGCGTCCCAAGCAGAAATATCACAAGTACCGCCGCGCCCTGGGCCGTCACAAGGAAAACTATATCCAAAATCCTTTTTATCTGGCATTAATTTGGAACCGCGTGCATCTAAAGCGCCCTTTACTAAAATCAATGTAGTTGTATGCAAACCTAGAGCAATAGCATGATGAACCAAGAAATCCCCAGGTCCTATTGTTAAGAAAAGCGAATTACTATTCTCATTAACAGCATTCAACCATCCGGGCAACCATAGGCTTCGACCCGCATTGAAAGCGGGGCCATTCGTTGAAGATAAGAGTATATCGAACCCATATGTCGTCTTGCCATGAGCAGATTGTATCCATTGGGCAAATATAGGTTCGATCAAGATTTGCTTTTCTGGAGTACCAAAAGCAAGCATGACGTCGTTATGAACATAAAGGCCCAAGGTATGGAATCCTAGAAAGAGGCTAGCCCAACTTAAATGAGATATGATAGCTTCTTTATGGTCTAACATTCTTGCCAATACATTATCCTCATTCTGTTCCGGATTGTAATCCCTAATGAAAAAAATAGCTCCATGAGCAAAAGCCCCTGTCATGATGAACCCTGCAATATATTGGTGATGAGTATATAAAGCAGCTTGAGTAGTAAAGTCTTGTGCTATGAATGCATAAGGAGGTAAAGAGTACATATGTTGAGCTACTAAGGAAGTAATAACCCCTAAAGAAGCTAGAGCAAGACCTAACTGAAAATGAATCGAATTGTTGATTGTGTCATAAAGGCCCTTATGCCCACGCCCTAATCGACCCCCCGGAGGAGTATGCGCTTCTAAAAGATCTTTAATACTGTGCCCAATTCCGAAGTTAGTTCGATACATGTGACCGGCAATGAGAAAAATAAATGCAATAGCTAAATGATGGTGAGCCATATCGGTCAGCCACAAACTTTGTGTTTGTGGATGGAATCCCCCAAGAAGAGTTAGAATGGCAGTTCCCGCTCCTTGAGCGGTACCAAATAAATGATTACTCGAATCAGGGTTTTGGGCATAAAGATTCCATTGACCCGTCAAAAGGGGTCCCAACCCCTGGGGATAGGGTAATACATCTAAGAAATTATTCCATCGAACGTACTCCCCCCTGGATGCGGGAATAGCAACATGAACTAAATGTCCTGTCCAAGCCAAAGAACTTACCCCGAAAAGTCCTGACAAATGATGATTGAGACGAGATTCCGCGTTTTTGAACCACGAAAGGCTTGGTTTCCATTTGGGTTGTAGATGTAACCAACCCGCTATTAAGGACAGCGTAGAAAGAAATAATAGAAAAAGAGCTCCAGTATAAAGATCCTCATTGGTGCGTAATCCTATTGTATACCACCACTGATAAACTCCAGAATAAGCAATATTCACTGGACCAGCAGCACCTCCTCGAGTAAAGGCTTCCACAGCGGGTTGACCAAAATGAGGATCCCAAATCGCATGAGCAATAGGTCTTACGTGTAAAGGATCCTGTATCCATGATTCAAAATTTCCTTGCCAAGCTACATGAAACAGATTTCCGGACGTCCATAGAAAGATTATTGCTAATTGCCCAAAGTGAGAAGCAAAAATGTTCTGATAAAGACGTTCTTCAGTAATATCATCATGACTTTCGAAATCATGTGCGGTAGCAATACCAAACCAAATACGACGAGTAGTGGGGTCCTGAGCTAAGCCTTGGCTAAACCTGGGAAATCTTAATTCCATAATGCCTTTCAAATCCTCCTAGCCACTATCCTACTGCAATAATTCTCGCTAAGAAGAATGCCCATGTCGTGGCAATTCCACCCAGAAGGTAATGGGTTACTCCTACAGCGCGTCCTTGTATAATGCTCAAGGCTCTAGGCTGAGTAGCAGGAGCAACTTTTAATTTGTTATGAGCCCAAACGATAGATTCAATGAGTTCTTGCCAATAACCACGGCCGCTGAATAAAAACATTAAACTGAAGGCCCAGACAAAATGAGCACCTAAGAAAAAAAGACCATATGCAGATAATGAAGAACCATAAGACTGAATGACTTGCGATGCCTGTGCCCACAAGAAATCTCGAAGCCACCCATTAATCGTAATGGAACTCTGTGCAAAGTTTCCCCCTGTAATATGAGTTACCACCCCTTGATCACTTATAGTACCCCAAACATCCGACTGCATTTTCCAACTGAAATGGAAAATGACTACCGAAATTGCATTGTACATCCAGAATAAACCTAAGAAAACATGATCCCAGGCGGATACTTGACATGTTCCCCCTCGGCCAGGCCCATCGCAAGGAAAGCGAAAACCTAGATTTGCTTTATCGGGTATCAAACGGGAACTCCGAGCAAATAAAACACCTTTCAAAAGTATTAATACAGTCACATGTATGGTAAATGCATGAATGTGATGGACTAAAAAATCTGCGGTTCCTAATGGAAT
Organism: Triticum urartu; assembly: GCF_056163025.1. NCBI lineage: Eukaryota > Viridiplantae > Streptophyta > Magnoliopsida > Poales > Poaceae > Triticum > Triticum urartu. Next base: position 14,647,682 of record NW_028259461.1, on the reverse strand, counting down.
AGGTAACAAAGCCACTTTGCCACCTACTGCTACTAACTCGCCGCCTCCCCACGTTAAGCTAGTACTTGTTGTTGCACCAGGAGCTGTTACGCCAGGCGCAGTAGCATGGATATTTTGTACCCATTGAGCAAAGATAGGTTGTAATTGTATGGCAGTATCCGAAAACATATCTTGTGGACGGCCTAAAGCACTCATGGTATCATTATGAATGTACAAGCCAAAACTGTGAAAACCTAGAAATATACATACCCAGTTAAGGTGGGATATGATTGCATCGCGGTGTCTAAGGACGCGATCTAATAGATCGTTGTATCGAGTAGTTGGATCATAGTCTCTTACCATAAAAATTGCTGCATGTGCAGCAGCACCGACTATTAGAAATCCGCCAATCCACATGTGGTGTGTGAACAAGGAAAGTTGTGTACCATAGTCAGTAGCTAGGTATGGATAGGGAGGCATAGAATACATATGATGAGCTACAACAATGGTTGTAGAGCCTAGCATAGCTAGGTTAAGAGATAATTGAGCATGCCATGACGTTGTTAAGATTTCATAAAGACCCTTATGGCCTTGTCCTGTAAATGGGCCCTTGTGAGCCTCCAAAATATCTTTAAGTCCATGGCCAATACCCCAATTGGTCCTATACATATGACCTGCGATTAGGAAAAGAATAGCAATAGCTAAATGATGGTGCGCAATATCGGTCAGCCAGAGACCACCGGTTACTGGATCTAGTCCTCCGCGAAAAGTCAGAAATTCTGCGTATTTGGACCAATTTAAAGTGAAAAAAGGGGTTGCTCCTTCGGCAAAACTAGGATAAAGTTGAGCCAAAAGGTCCCGATTCAAGATAAATTCATGAGGAAGTGGTATCTCTTTAGGATCCACCCCAGCGTCAAGAAATTGGTTAATTGGTAAAGATACATGAATTTGGTGCCCCGCCCAAGAAAGAGACCCAAGTCCTAATAATCCCGCTAAGTGGTGATTCAACATGGATTCTACATCTTGGAACCAGGCCAATTTGGGAGCGGCTTTGTGATAATGGAACCAACCAGCAAAAAGCATTAACGCTGCAAAAATCAATGCACCAATTGCAGTACAATAGAGTTGTAATTCACTAGTTATTCCAGATGCTCGCCAAAGCTGAAAAAAACCAGAGGTTATTTGGATTCCTCGGAAACCCCCGCCTACATCACCATTCAATATTTCTTGCCCTACTATAGGCCAAACTACCTGAGCACTGGGTCCAATGTGAGTAGGATCACTTAGCCATGCTTCATAATTGGAAAAACGGGCGCCATGAAAGTACATGCCACTCAACCAAAGAAAGATAATGGAAAGTTGCCCGAAATGAGCACTAAAGACTTTTCGAGAAATCTCCTCCAAATCACCAGTATGACTATCGAAATCGTGAGCATCAGCATGTAGGTTCCAGATCCAAGTGGTAGTATCAGGGCCCTTAGCTAGTGTTCTTGAGAAATGGCCGGGTCTGGCCCATTCCTCAAAAGATGTTTTTACAGGATCCCTATCCACAACAATTTTTACTTCTGGTTCCGGCGAACGAATAATCATTAAGTCCTCCTCTTTCCGGACAAGACATACAAAGAGACCCGCCAACTGTCTTTTTAGTGAATCTTTGAAAGATATATATTTTGAAAGATAGATTTTGAAAGATAGATTTTGAAAGATAGATATTGTGATTAGTTCTTTTCTTTACTATCTACCATCCTTCTATTTTTTTTTTAGTTATTCACTGGAGCAATTATATATTGAAGTCAATCCGAGGCAAGTGTTCGGGTCTATTATGACATAAAGATTAGGTGCCTAACGGACATTGTTTATCTTGAAAAACAAATATTTCTCGACGTAAGAAAAAAATCTTTTTTATTTTTAATTTAAGAAACTAGTGTATTTTTTTTGAGGGCATAAGCTCCTATCTATATCTACTTTCCTTGAGCATAATATAGGGTTTTTTATTTGATTCTAAATTCCAAGATAACTCATTAGAATTATTAATAAGATGGTCCTAATATATTAGCAATATTTAGATTGCCCCCTCTTTTTATTCACTTTATTACTTCTATTCTAGACCCTATCCCTATGGTTTATTCTTATGAAATTCATATAAAATAGAAGGTATAAGAAATGGATATAATGAAATTCTTGATTCGATCTTACGACCTAATTTATTTGATTAATGGATCAACAACCAAACCACCCATTTTATGAAAAAGAAGGAGCATGGTCTTATTCAAATTCAAAGCGCTTCGTAATCTTCAACCAGTTCTGTGCTTCAATATAATTTCCCGGAGTAAGCGCTATAGCTTGTTTCCAATATTCAGCAGCTTGATCAAACCAAGCTTCCGCAATTTCCGAATCACCCTGTAGAATGGCCTGTTCTCCTCGGTCGGAATAGGAAGTTCCTTCCCTTAGAACCGTACTTGAGAGTTTCCTACCTCATACGGCTCAGAAATTGCTATCTGAATTTCCCCTATCTTAACTGAATTCGATTTATCAAAAATCGATCCAATTTGTTCTTGGGTTAAGCAGAAGAAATTAATTACCTAAGTTTCAAACCCTAATTTTTATCAATAATCAGTTTGATCTTTTTTCCCACCTTCAGAAGAATGAAGCATAGATAGATATAGAGCCTTCGTTCAAATTTTCTGAGAGGTAACTATCCCGGTTTCATATATGAAATCTCTATAGAATCCTTGAAAAAGACTTTTTTCCATAAGAAAGAAAAAAGAACTTACTATCTTTGGGATCTGATACTACACCGCTGCTTAATCCCTTAGTGGATCGGCTCTATTACATAAGCGGATTCCTAAATTTTGCCCCATATCATGGGATAAGTAAGCAGTTTTTTTTAGTTGTATCGACCCAGTCGCTCACTAATTGATCTTTACGGTGCTTTCTCTATCAATTTGAGAAACTTTATCCATAGAGTAGTAGTATAGGCCATACTTTCTTCGTTTTTTGATTCTCGTGAAGTGTCCTTCCTTCCTACAGCTGATAGGGAAAAATCGTTGTTTTTACGATCCCTATGTAGAAAGCCCTTTTTTTCTAGTATTTACTAGAAAATTTGATCCTCTCTTTTTTTTTTTTCTTTCTATAGTGGAGATAGTCGCACGTAATGACAGATCACGGCCATATTATTAAAAGCTTGCGGTAAGAAGGGGTTTCGTTCTAGTGCCCGGAAATAATATTCCAAAGCCTTTGTATGCTCTCCATTGCTTGTGTGTATAAGGCCTATGTTATAGAGTATATAACTTCGATCATAGGGATCGATTTCTAGTCGCGTAGCTTCATAATAATTTTGCAAAGCTTCCGCATAATTTCCTTCGGATTGAGCCAACATCCGTTACGGTCGTTCATTCTATTCAAAAAATCTCCGTTCCAAAACCGTACATGAGGTTTTCATCTCATACGGCTCCTCCCTTCTGTACATAATAGTACTAAGCGAAATAATCTATAGAATCAAAATAGAATTAGTCCCGTCTCATTATGAACCGAAAGGGGCTGGTATTTTTCCAAGAAATCTCTAGCCAACCTTCCCACAAGAGGTTTTTCTTAACACCAATGAATTCTATTAATGCTAGAGGAAAACGATAGCTCCAATAATTTCTTTGTTCTCAACGCCTCCTATTTAGAGGAATTAGCTACTTCAACGATCTTTGATGGTTATAGGGGTATCCAAAGTACAAACCTGATGGTTGTTTGTTATCCCAACCATTCTTCCCAGCCCTGATACCGATCAGGAAAGGGGTAATTTCTAACAAAGTTTTTCTCTTGTTGATTCCTATTTCTAGGTGTAGTGCTTTTCTCCCCTATGCTGCCTACGGATACTAATAGAGTAGGATTGGCCTGTAATCCATACCATACCATATCCTGTAGGTGTAACCTTTCGCTCAATACTCAAATCTACAATTGAAGTATCTGAAGCCGCATCAATCGAGGATACACGACGGAAGGAATTGTTAGTTCGCCTCACCTTCCCGAAGCGTGGGTTTGTTTGCTTTACAAATTTGGTTCTCTCTATGCCAACCCCCCTCTCTTTTTCGTAAGACTGAGGTATAGGTAGGGCTAAAAAAAAGCAAAAAAAAGAGTCAAATCGCACCATCTCTATAATAAGTAAATGCCTTTTTTTCTCCTGAGGTTGTCGGAATTATTCGCAATAAAATATTGGCTACAATTGAGGAGGTCTTATCAATGAAATTTCCATTTCCACGGGATCTAGGCATAATTCCCAACCCATTCTATATAGAATTGTTTTCATTCCTTCACAAAATAACATAAAAACAAACACATTCGATTCTTATAATTATAAATAGATTGATCCATATGCTCTACTCTAAATCCATATGCTTTAAATGGATAAGAGAGATATGGATTTTCCGCTCAGCTCAAATTGTATCCTTTTCCTTCTGCTTGGACACGAAGAGATATGAAATATTTGACTAAGACTGGATTTCATTCCACTTTCCTATTTCTGAACAACAACTTATGTTATCAACTATTTCGTGTTTTCAAAGTTATTAATTGTCTCATACCCTATTTTTGATTTCGATAGTATGGTGTAGCGTATCTTATGCAAACGGAATTCTAAGGTTTCTTTATTTTATTATGCAATAAGAAGAATTCTTCCATTTTCTTTTTCTTTAGTTGCGGGAAAACCCAAATTAAAACTTTTATTTTATAGCGAGCGCAATTTCTAGTAAAAAATCCTGTATCCTTCCACTTAGATCAAAAGGAATTTTTCCAATAGAACTATGGAACCCCCGAGTGGTTGCGGTTGTACCTGTACTGCAGGAATAAGAAAACTCGCTATTCACTCAGTTTATTTTCCATAATAAGTTATGTAGGAGAGATGGCCGAGCGGTTCAAGGCGTAGCATTGGAACTGCTATGTAGACTTTTGTTTACCGAGGGTTCGAATCCCTCTCTTTCCGTTTTTCTTAATTCATCAACGTTAAGGATCACAATGTATCAAATCAAATAACAATTTTTTCCAGCAATAATATAATATCTTATATTATCTTATTTTGATTTAATAGAAATTAGAAATTCTCTATAGCAAATTACTGTGGTATGTAAAATACACATAGAGGAAAAAAGAAAAAAGGATCCTAATCCTAGGGTTAATCAATTTTAGCTAGTTGATGGGAAAATACAAATTAATGGTAATGGTCTTAGGGCGATTTAGTTCGGGGAAAGGGGAAGGGGAAGAAAATTCTATGAACCTTTCCTTTTTTCGTTAAGTTCAAGTCTGACGAGAGTAATATTCTACAACTAACAACTCATTTATTTTGAGACCGACCCACTTCCTATCTAGGATTTTATTTACTAGTCCTTTATATTCCAACGTGTCAATCGCCAAATGCTTTGGCAATTTCCCCGGGTCCGATGAAGCAATATAATTTTGAACCAGACCTTTTGATCTTTGGTTATCTTTCGTAGTAATAATATCTCGGGGTTTGCAACGAAAACTTGGTATATTGACTATACGACCATTAACTAAAATATGTCTATGGTTGACTAATTGGCGGGCCCCAGGAATGGTTGAAGCCATACCCAATCGAAAAAGGATATTATCCAAACGCATTTCAAGTAATTGTAGTAAAACCTGGCCTGTTGACCTTTTTGCTTTTCCAGCGATATGTACATATCTAAGTAATTGTCGTTCTGTCAGACCATAATGAAAACGCAATTTCTGTTTTTCTTGAAGACGAATACGATATTGCTCCTTTTTCCCAGAATTGAATTTTTTTTTAAGATTACTTCCGGATTTAGGTGTTTTTCTAGTGAGTCCTGGTAAAGCTCCCAGACGGCGTATTTTTTTTAAACGAGGTCCTCGATAACGGGACATGAAGACTCCTTTTTTTATTTTATTGAAATTTCATTTTACACAATTAATTTCATTGTATTTACATTACAGAATACATCGAAATTAAAACTGAATTAAACTACAGGATAAACAGAGTAAAATCAACTAAAGTACCCCAAAAAATGGAATTTCATCAAAATCTTTTTTTTTTGTATATATATTATTTATTTTATTGTTTTGTATCTAGCAAAATTGTAAGGTAAAAAACATAAAAGATCCTGGATTCTCCATTTAATTCGGAAAAAAAGAGATTCTTGTTCGTAGAACATCGATAGAGAAAAAAAAGCCGACTATCGGATTTGAACCGATGACCCTCGCATTACAAATGCGATGCTCTAACCTCTGAGCTAAGTGGGCTTACATAACGGAAATAGTGTAACAAATAGAAATAGGTATAGTATAGGAAATCCGTAAAATCTCAGATATTAGTTATTAATCTTAGCTATTAACTAGTTCTAAATTTGAAGTTATACTTATAAAAATAAAAAAATACTAAAACTTCTTAAAGATAAAGTTAGCTTGATATGCTTAACTATAGGATATTAAAAAATAAAATTATAGAATTTATTGGTATTTTCATTCGATCATTATAGACTTTATTATTTGTTAATAATTTGAGGATTAATATTTCACTAAGGGGAACATAGAGTCAGAGTAAATAAAATTGCTAATTCTGATTAGAAAAAAAGAATAAATATCAAGCGTTATAGTATAATTTTGAATACTATAAAAAAGTAAGACGGGAGGTGGGGGAGATAAAAACTTTTGGATATATTGATTCGGATTGAATTGCATGAATTGCAAATACATCAAGGATAGAATCAATTCAATTCTGAATTGCAATAAGCAAGCGAGGTCTCTCAAATAGAGTCGAACTGAACTGCTAGACTACGTTGAGTGATGAACTCAATGATTCAAAAAAAAAACTAAGAGATGGATGAAATTACACAAGGAATCCTGGTCTCAAAGAAGAGGGAAATGGGGATATGGCGAAATCGGTAGACGCTACGGACTTGATTGTATTGAGCCTTGGTATGGAAACCTGCTAAGTGGTAACTTCCAAATTCAGAGAAACCCTGGAATTAAAAAAGGGCAATCCTGAGCCAAATCCGTGTTTTGAGAAAACAAGGGGTTCTCGAACTAGAATACAAAGGAAAAGGATAGGTGCAGAGACTCAATGGAAGCTGTTCTAACGAATCGAGTTAATTACGTTGTGTTGTTAGTGGAATTCCTTCTAGTTCTAAATTAGAGAAAGAGGGGTTTTATACCTTATACATTTAATAAACACGTATAGATACTGACATAGCAAACGATTAATCACAGAACTCATATTATATTCTAATTATAATATAGGTTCTTTATCTTTTTTAAAAATGAAATTAGAAATGATAATGATTATGAAATAAAAAACTCATATCATAATTTTTTTTTTTCATTATTGTGAATCCACTCCAATCGAATATTGAATAATCAAATTCTTCAATTAAAATTCAAAGTTTTCGAGATCTTTAAAAAAGTGGATTAATCGGACGAGGACAAAGAGAGAGTCCCATTCTACATGTCAATACTGACAACAATGAAATTTCTAGTAAAAGGAAAATCCGTCGACTTTATAAGTTGTGAGGGTTCAAGTCCCTCTATCCCCAAATCCTCTTTTATTCCCTAACTATACTATATTATTATTATTTATCCTCTTTTTTTTTTTCTTTTTATCAATGCACTTTTTTTTCTTTTTATCAATGCAATGGGTTTAAGATTCATTAGCTTTCTCATTCTACTCTTTCACAAAGGAATGCGAAGAGAACTCAATGGATCTTATCCTATTCATTGAATAGATTTCTTTTTTATTAGAGTATCGGCAAGAAATCTTGGTTATTCACTCTATTTTTAAGTTTTATTTAAGTAAACCATGCACAATGCATAGGACTACCCCCCCCATTTTCAAATTTAAAATTTGAAATACTTTAATTAATTTTTAGTCCTTTTAATTGACATAGATACAAATACTCTACTAGGATGATGCACAAGAAAAGGTCAGGATAGCTCAGTTGGTAGAGCAGAGGACTGAAAATCCTCGTGTCACCAGTTCAAATCTGGTTCCTGGCAGAGAAAAAAAAAAAAAAGATCCACCGAATAGGTATTGATCCAAATACCTCGAGATGGATTGTGATACATATTCATTAATAATATTTATTCATCTAAGTGGATAAATCTATAATATAAATATAGAGGCACTTCTTTTTCTTTTTAAAGAAGTTTTAAAATATATCTTTTCTTTATGATAAAGAAGGGGGTGAGATTCCCCTTTATTTTTTTGCGTTTCTTAATTTTGTATTCCGCTATTCCGACGAATATTTTTTTAGTCTTGCTTATCTTTATCTTATCTTATTTTCCTAGTTGTGCTAAGTAATGTGCGCGGTACAAAGTTCCTGGTAGAGAACTTCTTTGAGTCATCCTATTTTTCTGTTCATATGAAGGAAATTAATATGCGATTTTCAAAATAGGGGAATCCAAATGAAACCCTTTTTTTGCTCAGTCTATCTGGAATGCTTTTGTATAATTAGGAATTAATTATAAATAGGTATTCCGTTTCATCTAGGAAAAGAACCTAAAAATATTCCTTGACTTGAATAAAATCTGGAGTTGTGTTGTATAAGTGAGCATGAATTTCTTATCATTCAATGAGCATCTTGTATTTCATAAAAATTGGGGGTTATATAATCCTTACGTAAGGGCCAGCCTATCCAACTTTCAGGCATTAGGATACGTTTAAGGCGCGGATGATTATCATAAGAGATTCCCACCATATCATAAGATTCGCGTTCTTGAAAATCGGCACTTCTCCAAATCCAGAAGACAGACGGAATTCTAGGATTATCCTTTTGGGCAAAGACTTTTATGCAGACTTCTTCTGGATTATCTATACCATATTGTATTCTCGTAAGATGATACACGCTAGCTAAAGATCCACCGGGTGCTACATCATAAGCACATTGGGAGCGTAAATAATTGTAACCATATACATATAAAATGACAGCAATGGAATCCCAATCCCCTGCTTTTATTTGTAAAGTCTCTATTCCTCGGTGATCAAAGCCCAAAGATCTATGAACCACCTCATGTTTGACTAGCCAATTAGATAACCAACCCTGCTGCATTGTCTTCATCTCTCCCTCTTTGTATAAATATTTCACATTTCGGATGCAAGTTTGAAAGATTGCCCTGCTTTTTATTTTTCTACACAAAAGAGCCCCTCTCCTAATTCACTAATTTGTAGGAAGGTACTGAACTTTTGGATTTGAAAAAAGTTTCAGAAGATATATCTAATGTAGATGGTGATTGATAGAGCAATTCTTGCTCATAAGTTCCTGTATGAGTACTGCGCCTAACATAAAGCTTGTGACTGGTAGTAAAACATCTATTTTTATTTTGAGATAGAGTTTGATCCTCAACTATTTCTCGCGATATCTTCTTACGAAGTTTTGTTAGGGCATCTATAACTGCCTCCGGTTTAGGTGGGCAGCCCGGCAAGTAGACATCCACAGGAATTAACTTATCAACTCCCCCGAACAGTACTATAGGAATCCGTACTGAACATTCCCCCTGTAATAGTACAGGCTCCCATAGCAATGACGTATTTTGGTTCAGGCATTTGCTCGTATAATCTCACTAAAGAGGGAGCCATTTTCATTGTTACCGTACCGGCTGTTAAAATTAGGTCTGCTTGCCTAGGACTTGATCTTGGTACCAATCCATAACGATCAAAGTCGAATCGTGAGCCTATTAATGAAGCAAATTCAATGAAACAACAACTGGTACCGTATAGAAGGGGCCATAAACTGGAGAGTCTTGACCAATTCGAAAGATCATTTGGTGTTAGTTGAAATAACAGAATTGGAACTTGTTGGTCAAGTAAGGGGAAACTCAATCAAATTCATAACTGTCTCAATAGAATCTTTTCCTTCTTTTTTTTTGTCTAAATATTCAGTTAAGGACCATTCCAAGGCTCCTTTTCGCCATGCATAAACTAAACCAACAACTAAGATAAGCACGAAAATCAAAGCTTCGATAAAAACGGATACACTTGCCCAAGGGTATAGAAAGACGGTTTCCACATCAAAAACAACAAAAACGAGCGCAAACATATAATAGCGTATTCGGAATTGTACCCAAGCCCCTCCCATGGGTTCTATACCCGATTCATAACTAGAAAGCTTCTCTGGTCCTTCACTAACCGGGGCTAAAAGTCCTGAAATCGAAAATGCCAAAATAGGAATAAGGCTTGCTATTATTAGAAATGTCCAAAAAATATCATATTCGTGAAGCAGAAACATAATGTACTCCCATTAATGTGGAATAGGCGGAACTTAAATTAGTCAATTCAATTCAGCATTGTCAATTTATCCAGAACTTCTCTCTTTTCCTCGGTGAAACAAGAATCTTTTTTGTTCAAACAAAAGCGCTTAGTTTAAGTTTAGCCTTTGTTTCCTCTGTGCTGCATCTTCTTTAAAGATTCATCCAATGGAATCCCAACTCCCTTTCTTTTGGATTTCCATTCTATTTAGATATGGTGTATGTAGATCTAATTCTTATATAAAGAAAACTTTCTCGTTTCACTTTGTCTCGCTTTCTCTAGAATCTCTAGAAAAAAGAATAGCTCTATCCTTTATTTAATATTTAATAATAAAATAATAAGAGACTATTAAATAAAAATGAGAATACTACTAAATTAGAACCTAATTAAGATAGTAGGACTAATCTATGCAGTATAATTAATGAGAAGTAATACTATAAAATAAAAATAAAGAACTCTATTTCAGAACTATGAGACAGAATATTCTGTTTTCTTATTTACTCTTTACTTTATTTTTTCTATTTAAAGTTGATCAATTTACATAATGTATCTATAAACAAAGTAATAAATATACTTAAAACAAAGTAGGAATTCGCAAAATGGATAAAATCATTGCAGTTATTATAGGGAAGTCTAGAGATATCCTATTTGAAGGAGGACGGGATTCAAATCAGGGAAAGGATCCTTTCTTCTATTGATTTGATAGAAATTCGTTTTTCTTTTCCTGTCTGTATGATTTTGATTTTCGATGAATGAGCCTTTGGTAATGCTTTTATCTCTATTCTATGTCGCAGGCGCCTATCCAGTCTATAAACAAATACTAATGAGAAAATGAAAACTATACTAAACTAAAGAAAACATAGGATAGAGATCCTAAAATCTAAAAAAGGGCATATTAGGGCTATACGGATTCGAACCGTAGACCTTCTCGGTAAAACAGATCAAACGGATTATTATCGAAATGATTTGAACTGTTTCAAAGACCCAACATGCATTTTTTTGCATTGGGCTCTTTCATAAACTGATTTAAAGATCAGTTAGTCCACCATAGTTTTTCTTTACGGAAAGATAATGAGATGGCTCCCTGTGCTCTGATTGATTTTTTGTATTATGATCTATCTAGGAGCAATACCAAAGTGTTTCAAAGGAGGATTACCTTGACTTAGGTCTGCCTCCGGTCTAAATTAAATCAACCTAAGTGAAATGGAGTCTCTATCGTTCCACTGCAAGAGTTAACTATGAGACTTCATACACCTTAAAGTTCATAGAACGAAAAGAAGTTTTTTGGAGGCCCTTATCCTCATTACGCCTAGCATTTAGTGGGCTGGATATTTACCTTATCAACTAGCAAATCCATAAGGGTTCTATTTGATTAGGCACCTGAATTGGCACCTGAATCGGACTGAACCGACTGTTTGTCAGGCTACTGTTCTCCTATTCTCTCGAATCTATGAAGTAAGACATTGATTTTGCAATAAGATCGATTATGTTCATTGCATAATAAGCTCCTTTGAAAAGCATTGGCGCACGTGTAAACGAGTTGCTCTACCGAACTGAGCTATAGCCCTTATCAGAGATATCTTAACATATAGATAATTTCTTGTCAAGATGAATATTTTCTAATGCCAGAGGATACCCCTTTGATCTGTATCTGTTTAGTATTTAGTTTAGTATTTAGTATATAACAGACCAATAACAGAGCGGTATTGCTTAGAAAAGGGATTCAATATATAATCGATCGAAGTAATGGGTCTTCCTTTGTGGTGATAAATTGCCTACTTAACTCAGTGGTTAGAGTATTGCTTTCATACGGCGGGAGTCATTGGTTCAAATCCAATAGTAGGTAAGTAGGTAGAAAAATTACTAGATAGCATTGGACTTACTTCGCTTCGCTATCTAATAACTTTTTCTACCCCTCTTCCCTTTTTCTTTGTATCAACTATAAACCACTGGATTGTCTTCAATTGGATGGGGGAATCCAATTGACAGCCTCGATTCGTATCCTAGCTCGTCTGAGAGCGAGCTTCGCTTCAACCAAATCTTTCGTACCCTCAGCTTTACTCAAGTTAGCTTCGGCTATTTCAAGTGCCTTTTGAGCTTCTTCCGGATCAATATCACTACCCAGTTCCGCATCATTTCCTAAAATGATGATCTCATTATTAACTATTCTCGCAAAACCGCTCCACAGAATCGCTGTTAACCATTGGTCGTTGAGGAGGCGTATTCTCAAAGGACCCATATCTACTGCTGTGTTAATGGGGGCGTGGTTTGGTAATACGCCAATTTGGCCACTATTAGTGGATAAAATGATTTCTTTCACTTCACAATCCCAAATAATTCGCTTAGGAGTCAGTACATAAAGATTTAATTTCATTTCTTCGATTTGTTCTCCTCTTCTAAGGTTATAGCTTTCGTGCTAGCTTCATCGATGTTACCCACCAAATAAAAAGCCTGTTCAGGTAGGCCGTCTAATTCTCCGGAAAGGATTAGTTGAAATCCCCTAATAGTTTCCGCAAGAGCAACATACTTTCCTGGAGAACCAGTAAAAACTTCTGCCACAAAGAACGGTTGTGATAAGAAACGCTCAATTTTTCTTGCTCTTGCTACAGTTAAACGATCCTCTTCCGATAATTCATCCAAGCCAAGAATTGCGATAATGTCCTGAAGTTCTTTGTAACGTTGTAAAGTTTCCTTAACTCTTTGCGCAGTTTCATAATGTTCGTTGCCAACGATCCGAGGCTGTAACATAGTCGAGGTTGAATCTAAAGGATCTACTGCTGGATAAATACCCTTGGAAGCTAATCCTCTGGAAAGTACGGTAGTAGCATCCAAATGTGCAAATGTTGTGGCAGGGGCAGGGTCGGTCAAATCGTCTGCAGGTACATAAACTGCTTGAATCGAAGTTATAGATCCCTTTTTAGTAGAAGCAATTCTTTCTTGCAAAGAACCCATTTCTGTACTAAGAGTAGGTTGATAACCCACTGCGGAGGGCATTCTCCCTAATAAAGCGGATACCTCTGATCCTGCTTGAACAAAACGAAAGATATTATCGATAAATAAAAGCACGTCTTGCTTATTAACATCTCGGAAATATTCCGCCATAGTTAGGGCAGTTAAACCAACTCTCATACGAGCTCCCGGTGGTTCATTCATTTGGCCATAGACTAGAGCTACCTTTGATTCCTCAATATTTTTTTCATTAATTACTCCGGATTCCTTCATTTCCATATAAAGATCATTTCCTTCACGAGTCCGTTCCCCTACTCCACCGAATACGGATACGCCCCCATGAGCTTTAGCAATGTTATTGATTAATTCCATGATCAGTACTGTTTTACCTACTCCAGCCCCCCCAAATAGTCCTATTTTTCCTCCACGTCGATAAGGAGCTAAAAGATCGACGACCTTAATACCTGTTTCAAAGATGGATAATTTCGTATCTAACTCGATAAAGGCAGGCGCAGATCTATGAATAGGGAACGTTGCACTACTATCTACAGGACCCAAATTGTCAACAGGCTCCCCAAGAACGTTGAAAATTCGTCCGAGAGTAGCTCCACCGACCGGAACACTGAGAGGAGCTCCCGTGTCAATCACTTCCATTCCTCTCATCAACCCGTCCGTAGCACTCATAGCTACAGCTCTAACTCGATTATTTCCTAATAATTGTTGTACCTCACAAGTCACATTAATTTGCTTATCGGCAGTGTCTCTACTCTGGACTACCAAAGCGTTATAAATATAAGGTAACTTGCCTGGGGGAAAAGTGACATCCAGCACGGGTCCAATAATTTGATCGATACGACCTGTACTTTTTTCTTCAATTGTGGAAACCCCGGGAGGAGAAGTAGTAGGATTGGTTCTCATAATTATCACATAATTAAAAAAAAGGAATTTGTCGAAATTTTTCTTTTTTTATTGTTGAATAATGCCAAATCAAATCAAAAAAAATCCAAAAGTAAAAAGGAAATGAATTAGTTAATTCAATAAGAGAGAAAAGGGGACCAGGACTTGATTTCGTTGCCCAAGCGAATCCCATTCAATCGTTTACTCATGGAATGAGTCCATTGGAAAGTTCAATCAATCTTTTTTTTCATATACATTTTGCCTTTTGTGGAGGATCTGTGCCTACTCTACTTTCCTATCTAGGACTTCGATATACAAAATATATACTACTGTGAAGCATAGATTGCTGTCAACAAAGAATTTTATTAGTATTTAGTTAGGTATTTGCATTCAAAATAAGAAAAGAGAACTATTAAGAACTTGTAAAATAAGGATTAGGAATTAATTTGGGTTGCGCTATATCTATCAAAGAGTATACAATAATTATGGATTTGGTAAATCAAATCCATGGTTTAATAACGAACCGTGTTAACTTACCATAACAACAACTCAATTCCTATCGAATTCCTATATTGGAATTCCTATAGGATAGAACATACACAGGGTGTACGCATTATATATGAATGAAACATATTCATTAACCTAAGCATGCCCTCAATTTTCTTTAATGAGTTGATATTATATTAATTGAATATCCTTTTTGTTTTACGAGATTTTTGCTAAAGTTTCATTTACGCCTAATTAACATCGAGTAGACCCTGTTATTGTGAGAATTCTTAATTCAAGAGTTATAGGGAGGGACTTATGTCACCACAAACAGAAACTAAAGCAGGTGTTGGATTTCAAGCTGGTGTTAAAGATTATAAATTGACTTACTACACCCCAGAGTATGAAACTAAGGATACTGATATCTTGGCAGCATTCCGAGTAAGTCCTCAGCCTGGGGTTCCGCCCGAAGAAGCAGGGGCTGCAGTAGCTGCCGAATCTTCTACTGGTACATGGACAACTGTTTGGACTGATGGACTTACCAGTCTTGATCGTTACAAAGGACGATGCTATCACATCGAGCCTGTTGCTGGGGAAGACAACCAATGGATCTGTTATGTAGCTTATCCATTAGACCTATTTGAAGAGGGTTCCGTTACTAACATGTTTACTTCCATTGTAGGTAACGTATTTGGTTTCAAAGCCCTACGTGCTCTACGTTTGGAGGATCTACGAATTCCCCCTACTTATTCAAAAACTTTCCAAGGCCCGCCTCATGGTATCCAAGTTGAAAGAGATAAGTTGAACAAGTACGGTCGTCCTTTATTGGGATGTACTATTAAACCAAAATTGGGATTATCCGCAAAAAATTATGGTAGAGCGTGTTATGAGTGTCTACGTGGTGGACTTGATTTTACCAAAGATGATGAAAACGTAAACTCACAACCATTTATGCGCTGGAGAGACCGTTTTGTCTTTTGTGCCGAAGCTATTTATAAATCACAGGCCGAAACCGGTGAAATCAAGGGGCATTACTTGAATGCGACTGCGGGTACATGTGAAGAAATGATTAAGAGAGCTGTATTTGCAAGAGAATTAGGGGTTCCTATTGTAATGCATGACTACTTAACTGGGGGATTCACCGCAAATACTACTTTGGCTCATTATTGCCGCGACAATGGCCTACTTCTTCACATTCACCGTGCAATGCATGCAGTTATTGATAGACAGAAAAATCATGGTATGCATTTCCGTGTATTAGCTAAAGCATTGCGTATGTCTGGGGGAGATCATATCCACTCCGGTACAGTAGTAGGTAAGTTAGAAGGGGAACGCGAAATGACTTTAGGTTTTGTTGATTTATTGCGCGATGATTTTATTGAAAAAGATCGTGCTCGCGGTATCTTTTTCACTCAGGACTGGGTATCCATGCCAGGTGTTATACCGGTAGCTTCAGGTGGTATTCATGTTTGGCATATGCCAGCTCTGACCGAAATCTTTGGGGACGATTCTGTATTACAATTTGGTGGAGGAACTTTAGGACATCCTTGGGGAAATGCACCTGGTGCAGCAGCTAATCGAGTGGCTTTAGAAGCCTGTGTACAAGCTCGTAACGAAGGGCGCGATCTTGCTCGCGAAGGTAATGAAATTATCCGAGCAGCTTGCAAATGGAGTCCTGAACTAGCCGCAGCTTGTGAAGTATGGAAGGCGATCAAATTCGAGTTCGAGCCGGTAGATACTATTGATTAACTAGATAAAACTAAAGATAAAGAAGGTATAAATAAAAAAGAAACGAAATAAAAAGAGAAAAAAATCAGTTATGAAATGCAGTAATTCTTCTTTATTCTTCTAATTGATTGCAATTAAACTCGGCTCAATCTTTTTTAGAAAAAAAAGATTGAGCCGAATAAAAATAGATCATGATATGATCATGAGACTTGACAAATTGAGATTCGTCTATTCTATATATCTAGAATATATATATTAAGGTATAATACAATAAAGAAATACAAATAAAATAATAAAATAATAAAATATAGTATTATCATATGATAATGATAATGGAATCAAATACGCAGTATTTACAGAAAAAAGTCTTCGTTTATTGGGAAAGAATCAATATACTTTTAATGTCGAATCGGGATTCACTAAGACAGAAATAAAGCATTGGGTCGAACTCTTCTTTGGTGTTAAGGTGGTAGCTGTGAATAGCCATCGACTACCTGGAAAAGGTAGAAGAATAGGACCTATTCTGGGCCATACAATGCATTACAGACGTATGATCATTACCCTTCAACCGGGTTATTCTATTCCACTTCTAGATAGAGAAAAAAACTAAAGGAGAATGAATGAAAAAAGACATAGTTTGGAAGTTAGACCTTTTTATAGGACTCTCTTTCAATTTCAAAAAAGAGGACGTTTGAAACTTTTAACAGGCGTAATCGTGAGTCAACAAGTGACTCGAACTGTGTGTAAAAAAAGAAGCATTTTTTTTTTTTCAAAATGCTAGAACTAGATAAGGAAGTTTTCTATAACCTTGAGAAAAAGGATAAAAAGGTAGTTTTTTTTTAGTTTATGACTCCGATCAAGAGCGAGAAATCCTTGATTTGGGATTGGACATAGAACCTGGACCCATCGTAGAGACGTTTAGTTCAAAAGAAAGGATCGTATCCTGATGGTAAGAATTATACTTTCGTGGAAATACAGCGCTATAGACTTCAATGCGGTAGAGTAGACGTTTTGTTTCTAATTTTTCTGGACCAAACCTCCGCTCCGACCCAACGATACAATGAATTTTTTCTGTTCATATTCATAAATAAAAAAGATTCGGAATCGCAATGCTACTATATGCGTCCAGAGGAGTATTTGGAATAATATTCTTCTATAATCCATTATTGCGGGGGGTCTTACTAACAGGGCTTCGCTGCACGGGACAGGTCTTCGTCGAAAAGCTAACTCCACCCGGCATTTTCATACCCTTTCTTTGGGTGGTATATCGCCTTTTAAAGTCTAAGAGGGTAGTAGGGGATCTATAGTAGGTAAGATAATTTGCCCTTTGATTTTGATTGAATATACTATTTTTCCGCCTTTACCACGCATTATTGTATGCGCTTCTAGAGAAGTATGTATGCAGGAAGTAAATTCTAACCGCTTTCTTTTGAATCCAATTTCAAATTAGATTAGAAAGATAGAAAGGCCATGAGGATGGGAAAATCAAAATAAAATCTTTTTAATTAGTTCTCCTTTTTTGGAATTTTCTTATTATCCTTTCATTTTTTTTACAGAATATTTTTCAAACTAAAAATAAAAAATACAATACAATAGTCAATATTCCTTATAATAGATATACTTAATTATATCATAAGAATCTTAAGATATTTTTCGACTAGATAGAAATAGTAAATTTGAATTGAGACACCTATTCCATGACGGATTTAAACTTACCTTCTATTTTCGTGCCTTTAGTAGGCTTAGTATTTCCGGCAATTGCAATGACTTCTTTATTTCTTTATGTGCAAAAAAATAAGATTGTCTAGTATTTTTTAGTGTAAGTAATATAATATGGTAGGGTATGTGGCTTTTTCTACACACACTTTCTACACACAAATGAAAAACGGTTATGGATGCGGATATAGGCTACGAGCATAAATGCATGAATATGCAGAGCCAGGTATAGCGAGTTTTATTTTATTTATTTTAATTGAATCAACGAATATTTTTTGAATAGAAAGTCAATGTATCTAACCTATTATTTCACAGGAGTACTAGTTGCTGAAGGCGATTTCAGAATCAAAAAAAGTAAAGTCAAAATTATTTAGCTTATTCTCTCAATTTCAATCGACCGCTGCTGGATTTAGTATATCTAATATGAATTGGCGATCAGAACACATATGGGTAGAACTTCTAAAAGGTTCTCGAAAAAGGGGTAATTTTTTCTGGGCCTGTATTCTTTTTCTAGGTTCACTAGGATTCTTATCGGTTGGGATTTCCAGTTATCTTGGTAAGAATATTATATCTATACTTCCATCTCAAGAAATTCTTTTTTTTCCGCAGGGGGTCGTGATGTCTTTCTACGGAATCGCAGGCCTATTCATTAGCTCCTACTTGTGGTGTACTATTTTGTGGAATGTAGGTAGTGGTTATGACCGATTCGATAGAAAAGAGGGAATAGTGTGCATTTTTCGTTGGGGATTCCCTGGAATAAAACGTCGCGTCTTCCTTCGATTCCTTATGCGGGATATCCAATCAATTAGAATTCAGGTTAAAGAGGGTCTTTATCCTCGTCGTATTCTTTATATGGAAATCCGGGGCCAGGGGATCATTCCCTTGACTCGTACTGATGATAAATTTTTTACTCCACGAGAAATTGAACAAAAAGCTGCCGAATTGGCCTATTTCTTGCGCGTACCAATTGAAGTATTTTGAGGTATCTTTTTTGAACTGAGTTGAATGAAGAAAAGAAGAATTGGAAGAAGAAAAGTTTTCTCAACACAGGGAGGAAGTCCCTTCTAAATTGGATTTGTTATTGTAAGGGGATTTTTAAGTATTTATCTAAAGGAAGGAACAAACGAGGATAAGAGAAATTTGCTTTTAATTTTTTTTTATCCAAGTTAGATATATCGCATACTATTCTTCCTTTTTCATCCGAAAGGGCTTTTTTTTTATTCTATTTCACTATTTCATTCCATCTAGATCTAAGAAAGAACCCAATGCACTGAAATTCCACTAATAACTAATATACAAAAAAGAAGAATAGATACAGGGTATCAAACCTATAGAGTTTTTGCTTCAAAGAAATAGAAATATCATGAAATAGAAATATCATCATATAGAGTCAGGGAATGGAATAGAGTCAGCGAATGAAGCATATTCATTAACAACTCCATTTACAGATCAAAAATGAAAAAAAAGAAAGCATTGCCTTCTTTACTATATCTTGTATTTATCGTACTTTTGCCTTGGGGGGTCTCTTCCTCATTTAACAAATGTCTGGAACTTTGGATTAAGAATTGGTGGAATACCAGGCAATCCGAAACTCTCTTAACTGATATTCAAGAGAAAAGGATTCTAGAAAGATTCATAGAATTAGAAGAACTTTCTCTCTTGGACGAGATGATAAAAGGGAAACTAAAGACACATGTACAAAAACCTCCTACAGGAATACACAAGGAAATAATACAATGGGTCAAAATAAATAATGAGGATCATCTCCATACCATTTTGCATTTCTCGACAAATATAATCTGTTTGGCTATTCTAAGTGGTTCTTTTTTTCTGGGTAAAGAGGAACTTGTCATTTTGAATTCTTGGGTTCAGGAATTCTTCTATAATTTAAATGACTCAATAAAAGCTTTTTTTATTCTTTTAGTTACTGATTTTTTTGTTGGATTTCACTCCACCCGTGGTTGGGAACTAGTAATTCGTTGGGTCTACAACGATTTTGGATGGGCTCCTAACGAGCTTATTTTCACTATTTTTGTTTGTAGTTTTCCAGTAATTCTAGATACATGTTTGAAATTTTGGGTCTTTTTTTGTTTAAATCGTCTATCTCCTTCGCTTGTAGTCATTTATCATTCAATTAGTGAAGCATAAATTCATTTGATCTCCCGATATTAATATTAATCAAATTAGCAAGCATCTTTTTTTAGAAAGAAAGCCCTTTTCCATTTTAGCAAAATTCTTTCTATTTATACCTACTTTAAGGTATTCATCATTGCAGTACAACTGTTGCAGTAGAATGACAACAGATTCGTGTATAGGGAACTAGATTAGCTTAGCTACCTATCTAATTTATTGTAGAAATTCTGGGATCTGCGATTGGACATGGAAAATAGAAATACTTTTTCTTGGGTAAAGGAACAGATAACTCGATCGATTTCTGTATCGATCATGATATACGTAATAACTCGGACATCTATTTCAAATGCATATCCCATTTTTGCGCAGCAGGGTTATGAAAACCCACGAGAAGCAACTGGACGAATTGTATGTGCCAATTGCCATTTAGCTAGCAAGCCCGTCGATATTGAAGTTCCCCAAGCTGTGCTTCCCGATACTGTATTTGAAGCAGTTCTTCGAATTCCTTATGATATGCAATTGAAACAAGTTCTTGCTAATGGAAAAAAGGGAGGGTTGAATGTAGGTGCTGTTCTTATTTTGCCCGAGGGATTCGAATTAGCGCCGCCCGATCGTATTTCCCCTGAGTTAAAAGAAAAGATAGGAAATCTTGCTTTTCAGAGTTATCGTCCCGATAAAAAAAACATTCTTGTGATAGGCCCTGTTCCCGGTAAGAAATATAGTGAAATTGTCTTTCCCATTCTTTCCCCTGATCCTGCTACGAAGAAAGATGCTCATTTCTTAAAATATCCCATATATGTAGGGGGAAACCGAGGAAGAGGACAGATCTATCCTGATGGTAGCAAGAGTAACAATACAGTCTATAATGCTACGTCAACAGGTATAGTAAGAAAAATACTACGTAAAGAAAAGGGGGGGTATGAAATATCCATAGTTGATGCATCAGATGGACGCCAAGTGATTGATATTATACCTCCCGGACCAGAACTTCTTGTTTCAGAGGGGGAATCCATCAAGCTTGATCAACCATTAACAAGCAATCCTAATGTGGGAGGTTTTGGTCAGGGGGACGCAGAAATCGTGCTTCAGGATCCATTACGTGTCCAAGGCCTTTTGTTCTTCTTCGCATCCGTTATTTTGGCACAAGTTTTTTTGGTTCTCAAAAAGAAACAGTTTGAAAAGGTTCAATTGTACGAAATGAATTTCTAGGTCCCGGGATTTCTTACCATCAAGTTGGTAAAAAGCCTCGATTTATTGGCAATTGCTAGAATTATCTATGATCTATTTTGGAAATCCTTTTTTTGTTTAGACTGCTTTTTGTTTATGAGATGTCTGGAATTCCTTATTTATATCCCATGCAAAAGAAGAGAATCCAAGGCAAAGGCGAGAACAATCAAATTAAAATTTCTTCTTTTTCGGAGGGATTGCAGGTCTTCTTAATCGTCTATTCGGCACAAGAAAAAGCCTTTTTCTTGTGCCGATTCTTCTTGTATCAAAATAAGAATCCTTTTTCTTCCTAATTCGTCAAAGATTACTATTTCTTCTTTATT
Source organism: Triticum urartu (assembly GCF_056163025.1). Lineage (NCBI taxonomy): Eukaryota > Viridiplantae > Streptophyta > Magnoliopsida > Poales > Poaceae > Triticum > Triticum urartu. The sequence goes on along the minus strand of NW_028259461.1, from coordinate 14,625,986 downwards.
CGGGTCTGTCTCTTGGACCTCTTTTTCTTTTGCTTAGGTTTAGCCGAGGTAGTGGACAAACAGAGGGGAAGAAAATATGGCGGGGGAAAAATTTCTTGTGATTGTGAGCAAATTGCTTGGCTTGTTTAATTAAGTTCAACTTCAAATTTACAGAAATTTTGCAAAAAAAAAGTAAACTCTTCCATTGAAGGTTTTTTTATTTTTAGGCTAGTTGAATAGTTTTGATTAAGGTTTTATTAGTTTATTACTCGAAACTAAATCAAGGATTTTCAGGATACTTCCTTCGTGGAATAAGATATTGGATCCTCGAGTGATCTCTTTTTCTTGTTGCTTCATAAGAGTGAATCGAATAGATTCAATTCGCGTTATAAGAGTAAAATAAAAATTCCGCGGGTCCTTTCCGCTCTAATCAGATAAAGGGGGGTAAGGACCCGCTAAGCTCCTACTTTTTCATGTTTACAATCTGGTCCCTCCGATTACTATAGAGATGAACCCAATCCAGAATATGAACCATAAAAGAAAACACCTACTAAACCAATCACAGCAATACCAGCTACAGTACCTATCAGCCAAAGAGGAATTCTTCCAGTAGTATCGGCCATTTCCCCTACTTTCCTCCACATTTTATCAATTGGTCATGCTAGAGACAAAAACAGTCATGGGTAGTTATAAGGATGGTATCCTTCCAAATGGGATAAGAGAATTCTTATTAGTCTCTTTCTTTCTCTCAATTGAAGAAGTAATTGGAAAATAAAACAGCAAGTACAAAAATGAGTAATAAACCCCAGTATAGACTGGTACGATTCAATTCAACATTTTGTTCATTCGGGTTTGATTGTGTCATAGTTCTATAGTTGGAATTTGTTTTATCGTTGGATGAACTGCATTGCTGATATTGATCCCAAGAAAAAAACAGTAGGTACAGCTAGTCCGTGAATAGCCAGCCATCGCACTGTAAAAATAGGATAGGTTCGATCTATGGTCATTGAGGGCCTCCTAAAAGGATCTACTAAATTCATCGAGTTGTTCTAAAGAATCAAAACGGTCGGTTATTAACGGAATTCCTTGTCGGCTTTCCGTGAAATACTCGTTTGGCCTAGGACTTCCAAACACGTCATAAGCTAAACCCGTACTGACAAATAACCAACCCGCAATGAATAGGGAAGGTATAGTAATGCTATGAATAACCCAGTATCGAATACTGGTAATAATATCAGCAAAAGAACGTTCTCCCGTGCTTCCAGACATGCTGAACTCCCAAAATTTTTGTACATTCAAAAAAGGAATTGATTCCGTAAAAGATGGGATCGACCAGTAAATAGAAAATTACTGATATTTCATCCTTGTGAGATTGTCAATTTTGTACCAAAGGTGTATTTTGAGTATACCGAATTAGTATAGCTATCCTTCCTATGGCACAGCAATCTGGTTTTGCCTGGTTCCGAAACATAATTACTTTTTTATTTTTTTTTTGTCTATAGGTAAGCTATATGTTATTCAAGGCATCAATAGAAAACCCCATTTTTGTAGGTTCTACTTACTTTTCATTGGCTTCGGAATAATAGAGTAATTCGGAATAGCAGCCAAAATCTTGGGAAAATCTAAGTTAATGATCAATAGGTTTGGATAAATAATTTAGGAAGGATATTCTCATACTGACACAATACAAGGACAAGTATATGTGAAATCTATCCTTTCATAATTCGTAATTCATCCTTGTATTGTTTGTTGGATTAGGTCTAACTTTCTTGACCAAACTGCGAGCGCGGAACTTTACGAGATGAAATAGGGAAAGACAGAAGATAGAATAGAACTTAAAAGGATAATTGAAGTGACTCGTCTTCGAATCTACTTTGGTTGGAGTTCGAAAAAGGAATAAAAATAAAGTAAATTCAAGGAAGAGCTTTCTTTTTTTTTTTTTTTTAACAGCCCCTTGGCAGGTCGTGGAATGCTTTTGTTCTCCTCTTATTCCATATGGAATACAATCAGTTAAAATAAGAAGGAATAGGGGAATATTCGATCGTTCACTCCAAAAAGAGGGTCCTATTGAAAAAGAAATTATCCAAAATAGAAAGAAGTTTTTTTTTTCAAATTCAATTGTTTATTTATCTCTTATTCAAAAATTTCCCTGAAAATTGAATTTCTTTTTTTCATTCAATGGGGTTAGATGATCTAGTTCTTAATATTATTACTTTACTCAATTGACAAATTCCACAACAAATCTCTTGATTCGGAATTAGGGACTCATGTATCATCTGATGAATCCACTTTCTTTTACACTTCTGTATCTTACTCTATCTTGTTTTTTAGTATTATCTAAAATAACTGATGAATTATGAATTTTCCATAACTTAGGTAAATGCTTTACCAACATATGTAGTGTAGTAAAAAAAAATAAATGGAATTTAACTCTTTCATGCTTACTTTAACTAGTTATTTTGGTTTTCTACTGGCTGCTTTAACTATAACCCCAGCTCTATTTATTGGCTTGAACAAGATACGCCTTATTTGAATTGACTGAATAATTATAATTCAGAAAAGAAAAATCTTTCTTTGGGATTCCTGGCATTCTACGACTCTTTTCCAGACTAATTAGGAATTCTTTTCTTGGTCATTGAGATTCGTGGATAATTTAGAGTACTATTTAGGGATAGATCGTACCTCTTTTTTTATCCCCTCGAACAAATCGAAATGATTGAAGTTTTTCTATTTGGAATCGTCTTAGGCCTAATTCCTATTACTTTAGCGGGATTATTCGTGACTGCGTATTTGCAATACAGGCGTGGGGATCAGTTGGATCTTTGATTGAGTCATTTTTTTTTTTTGATTGACCTCCTCCAGACCAGAGAGGAGGTCAAATTGAAATTGGAGTTACAATTCAATTTTGTTAAGTTATTTTACTCTGCTTCGACATAAAATAGATGGAATCACGCTCTGTAGGATTTGAACCTACGACATCGGGTTTTGGAGACCCGCGTTCTACCGAACTGAACTAAGAGCGCTTTCATTCATTCAAAAAGAAAATCTTTTTCTATTCCTAATGTATCTCACGTACGTATAGTCTCCACAAATTCAAGTTATACCCACTTTACTTTAATTGATCTCGTCGCTACTGCCTATAAAGAAGAAAGAAGTAATAGGTAGGGATGACAGGATTTGAACCTGTGACATTTTGTACCCAAAACAAACGCGCTACCAAGCTGCGCTACATCCCTTTTCCAAATTAAATTGTTGTACAATGCCATTGTACACAATTCCTGTCTTCTTTTCCACATCATAATTTTCTTCTTCTTTCTTTCTCTATCTATATATAGAACCCTCGTGTCATTTCTTCTTTTTGGTCTCATATAATTAAGGAATTATATACATATAAAATCCAATATAATTTCGCCTATAAAAGAAGGATTACTTTTCCTTGGTAATATATAGGAAGAAGGGGTCATCTTTTTCTTTTTTAGGGATAGGAAAATTTCGTCGATATGGTTCATTTTATATATAGCATAACAATCTTGGGCAAGAGTTTATGATCATATATGTATTCCAACAAGGAAGGAGGATTTTCAATGCGGGATATAAAAACATATCTCTCTGTAGCACCCGTGCTAAGTACTCTATGGTTTGGTGCTTTAGCAGGTTTATTGATAGAAATTAATCGTTTATTCCCAGATGCTTTGTCATTCCCTTTTTTTTAATTCTAGTTATTGCTATGGGAGGGATAGATTTCTTCGTGATATGACAAAATTTGATCCTTTTCAATCTTTTTTTAGTATCGGAAGGAAAAAGAAAGAAAAGATGGATTGGGTTGAACCTCAGAGTCATTAAAAATTTGGTAAACCACCCATTTTTGAAAATAGAAATTCAATTTAAAGGGGTACCCAAGCTAAATAAGGCCTCAGAAATCAGAGCATAGAAAAGGCGGGGCTGGCTAATTAAATGAAAGGATTTCGAACCAAAATCTTTGCTAATTCGACAAGGATTGTATTCTTTAATTATTTCTCTATTTTTTATTACTTAATTAAAGAATAAAAAAAAATTATTCTAATGAATTTTATTCTTCTTCTTCGGATTCAAAATAGAAGAATAAAAGAATAAGTAGAAGAATTAAGTTAAGTCAATCCAAAAAGAAAAGGAGGTTCATGGCCAAGGGAAAAGATGTTAGAATCAGAGTTATTTTGGAATGCATCAGTTGTGTTCGAAAAGGTGCCAATGAGGAATCGACGGGGATTTCTAGATATAGTACTCAAAAGAATCGCCACAATACACCCGGACAATTAGAATTCAAAAAATTTTGTCGTTATTGTCGCAAGCATACGACTCATCACGAAATAAAGAAATAGGAACATCGTGTGTTTGATCTTTCCAAACAACAGAAAGAGTAAGAACTTCATATTTAATATATAAAGAAAACATAGTATAGAATACAAAATACAAATCAACTCATCTGATTTCCGGTAGATATTATTTCATATGTATAGAGGGTATTCATATACTATAATATGAATCAAATAAGATATGGATCAAAGAAAAACTACTTCTTCTGGATCCTAAATTAATAAAATAAAGAAGTGAATTTTCAAATTTTCAAATTTTAAATAAGGAATAAATCATGTATACATCTAAACAACCTTTTCTTAAATCTAAGCAACCCTTTAGTAAATCCAAGCAAACTTTTAATAAATCCAAGCAACCCTTTCGTAAATCCAAGCAAACTTTTCGTAAATTCAAGCAACCTTTTCGTAAATCTAAACAACCTTTTCGTAGGCGTCCCCGGATTGGCCCGGGAGATCGAATTGATTATAGAAACATGAGTTTAATTAATAGATTTATTAGTGAACAAGGAAAAATATTATCGAGACGAATAAATAGATTAACCTTGAAACAACAACGATTAATTACTCTTGCTATAAAACAGGCTCGTATTTTATCTTTCTTACCGTTTCGTAACTATGAGAACGAAAAGCAATTTCAAGCCCAGTCAATTTCAATAATTACAGGTTCTAGACCCAGAAAAAATAGACATATTCCTCAATTAACGCAAAAGTACAATTCCAATCGAAACTTAAGAAACAACAACCAAAATTTAAGAAACAACAACCGGAACTTAAGTTCCGATTGTTGATGTTTTATTCGAATTCGAAAGGGCCAGACCTATATATATTATAAAGAAAGTAATCCAGCTCGTTGATTCCTACCACTTAATCTTAATTTATTGTATCTTCCCGGAGTTCCCTCTCCGGGAATTCATCTTTTATTATTCCAGTATATTACTTTATTTATACCTTTAATTGATGATCTTTATTTTATTGGAAATCGTGTAAAGATTATTTGGATTTGATACAGCTACTTGTGCAAGCATTTTACGATTAAGAATCAATTTCTTCTTGTACAGGTTGTGTATTAATTTACTATAACTATCGAATACTTTATATACCCGCGTTGCTGCGTTTATCCGAGTGATCCACAAACGACGAAAATCCCTCTTTTGCCTACCTCTATCTCGATGAGAGGAAACAAAAGCTCTTTTTACCTGTTGGGTAATCATTCGATTAAGTCTTAAATGAGCCCCTCTAAAGTTTGAGGCAAATGAACGCATTTTTGTTCGTCGTCTCCGGGCTATATATCCTCGCGGAACTCTGGTCATTGAATCAAATTAACCTTAATGAATAACTAATGATTTCTCTTCTTTTAGCCACCCTTTTTCTCATTAATAACAAAACTAATTATTCCGATATATAAAATATTAATTCCAATGGCTTTTGCTATAGTAACCTTCCCAACCACGATTTTTTATTCCACTCCGTTCAGTTATTTCTATACGAAATAACAAATTCATTCTAATAATACTAAAAAAAATAGTGGGTTCCATCGTTTCTATGGTTCCCTTTTAAACGGTGAGGCCCTCTCTATACACCGGAGCCCTTTCTTTCATCAAAAGGTATTGCGAACTTGTATAGTCCACATTCTTTGGCTCTACCTATCCATTATAGAGTAAATAGCTCTTTTCACAATAAGAGTTATCCATACAGTGACGGTATTTAATTATGAAAGTTGGCTAAGTAGCTGACCCTGTTAGTCCGTTCTTTTAAGATAAAGGAGCATAAGCCTTTTTCTTTTTATTACTATTTCCTCCGCTTAATGGATAACCATTTGCTACCAATGGGAGAATTGCTTCTTATTTCCAATTTAGATAATTGGATTTGCACCAAAGGAAACCATAAATTCCATATACCATAGAAATCTAGGATAGAGAAGCTATATCCTATTCATTGGTACTAATCATGGATACTTCAATTTTTTTTATATTTGTTTGAAGTCATGATCTGAACGAGTCGCACATACACCCTAGCACATGTTCCTCGACGCTGAGGGCATCCTTTAAGCGCGGCCGTTTTTCGAGCATTTCGTATTGGCTGTCTTGCGTTTCTAATAAGTTGTTTAACCGTCGGCATGTTGTATGTATATAGAAAAAAATGGATTGGTTTAGATCCATCTTAACCTGATGATTGCTCATCATGAAGTCTTTCTATTTTCTATTAAATCGAGGAAAACACGAATTTAGCTGTGAAATAACTTTACAAGAAATCCGGACACTACCAATCCTTAAACATTTCTGGAAACCACACTGGATCAGTATCGCAGTGCTTGTCAATCATTTCATCCCCTACAATATCGACAAGTCCATAAGCTTTGGCTTCGTCTGCTGACATAAAAACATCCCTTTCCATGTCTTCGGATACAACCCAAAAAGGCTTGCCTGTTCTTACTGCATAAACCCTTGTGATCATTTCGCGAACTTTGTGTAACTCTTCTACTTCTAGTAAAAATTCTGGTGTCCTTGCCCGATAATAAGCACTAGCAGGTTGGTGAAGCATAATCCTCGCGTGAGGGAATGCTATACGCTTGGTGGGTTCTCCTCCAAGCAGAATGAAGGACGCCATGGAGGCGGCTATTCCGAGGCATATTGTATATATATCTGGTGTCACCGTTTGCATCGTATCAAAAATAGCCATTCCTGAGATTAGCCACCCGCCTGGGGAGTTTATAAACAAAAAAATATCACTAATTCCATCTTCTATACTCAGATATACCATGAGACCTGTAATATGATTCGTGATCTCGCAACGAATCTCTTGACCTAAAAAAAGTGTCCTTTCTCGATACATAACATTGTATAAGTCAACCCAAGTCGCTTCTTCATCTCCAGGAATCCGGTAAGGTACTTTTGGAACACCAATGGGCATATTAGATTAATATTATTAAATTTAAGTAAGAAAACCACACTTTAATATGGAAACGTAAGAATGGAACAGAAAGAAAGAATCCGCAGTTTATTGTCTTAATTTTTATTCTTATTCTATATGAATATTATAGATTCTATTAATACGTAGATTGAAAGGTTATACATATAAGGAATGTAAGACAGATTGAATAAAGAAAAGGGAATGGGTGATTTGAATGCTAAACAAAGAGGGGTAGCGATCTATTCTTCGTTTTTTCCAAATTGGCCAAGTTACCCATTGCATATTGGCACTTATCGAGTATAGAATAGATCTGCTTCTCTTTCTTCTTATGAACAGAATTGGCTTCTTATTTTTAATGGAATGAAATAAATATTCGCGCTTTCTGACACAGAATCCCCTAGAAGGGTTAGGTACATAGGATATGGATAGTCTTTTTCAATGCGATAAAATAAAGCGACATCGTGTCTATTTTTCTTTGCTAAAGGGGTATTTCCATGGGTTTGCCTTGGTATCGTGTTCATACTGTCGTATTGAATGATCCGGGTCGATTGCTTGCGGTGCATATAATGCACACAGCTCTAGTTTCTGGTTGGGCTGGCTCAATGGCTTTATACGAATTAGCAGTTTTTGATCCCTCTGATCCTGTTCTGGATCCAATGTGGAGACAAGGTATGTTCGTAATTCCCTTCATGACTCGTTTAGGAATAACGGATTCGTGGGGTGGTTGGAGTATTTCAGGAGGAACTGTAACAAATCCGGGTATTTGGAGTTATGAAGGTGTGGCAGGTACGCATATTGTGTTTTCTGGCTTGTGTTTCTTGGCAGCGATCTGGCATTGGGTATATTGGGACCTAGAAATATTCTCTGATGAGCGGACGGGAAAACCCTCTTTGGATTTGCCCAAGATCTTTGGAATTCATTTATTTCTTGCAGGGGTGGCTTGCTTTGGCTTTGGGGCATTTCATGTAACGGGTTTGTATGGTCCTGGGATATGGGTATCCGATCCTTATGGACTAACTGGAAAAGTACAAGCTGTAAATCCAGCGTGGGGTGCAGAAGGTTTTGATCCTTTTGTTCCGGGGGGAATAGCTTCTCATCATATTGCTGCGGGTACATTGGGTATATTAGCGGGCTTATTCCATCTTAGTGTCCGTCCGCCTCAACGTCTATATAAAGGATTACGTATGGGCAATATTGAAACTGTACTTTCCAGTAGTATCGCTGCTGTTTTTTTTGCAGCTTTCGTAGTTGCTGGAACTATGTGGTATGGGTCAGCAACGACCCCAATCGAATTATTTGGGCCTACTCGTTATCAGTGGGATCAGGGATACTTTCAGCAAGAAATATATCGAAGAGTTAGCAATGGTTTAGCCGAAAATCTTAGTTTATCAGAAGCTTGGTCTAAAATTCCCGAAAAATTAGCCTTTTATGATTATATTGGTAATAATCCGGCAAAAGGGGGATTATTCAGAGCAGGCTCAATGGACAATGGGGATGGAATAGCTGTTGGATGGTTAGGACATCCCGTCTTTAGAGATAAAGAAGGACGTGAGCTTTTTGTACGCCGTATGCCTACTTTTTTTGAAACATTTCCGGTTGTTTTGGTAGATGAGGAGGGAATTGTTAGAGCAGACGTTCCTTTTAGAAGAGCAGAATCCAAATATAGTGTTGAACAAGTAGGTGTAACGGTGGAGTTCTATGGTGGCGAACTTAATGGAGTAAGTTATTCTGATCCTGCTACTGTAAAAAAATATGCGAGGCGTTCTCAATTAGGGGAAATTTTTGAATTAGACCGGGCTACTTTGAAATCTGATGGTGTTTTTCGCAGCAGTCCAAGGGGTTGGTTCACTTTTGGTCATGCTACCTTTGCTTTGCTCTTCTTTTTCGGACACATTTGGCATGGCGCTAGAACATTGTTCCGAGATGTTTTTGCTGGTATTGATCCAGATTTGGATGCTCAAGTGGAATTTGGAACATTCCAAAAAGTGGGAGATCCAACTACAAGGAAACAGGCAGTTTGATACACATTGTTATAGTATCTTTCACCTCTCTTTTTTGATTTGACATGGGAAACATCTCCCATCCTTTCTTTGACTCTTTTTCTTTCTTTATATGGGAAATTATCCCAAATGACAAATGAATAGGTGTGGAAGTTATAATTGTAAATAAACCAGGATCGAATCTATGGAAGCATTGGTTTATACGTTCCTTTTAGTTTCGACTTTAGGGATAATTTTTTTCGCTATCTTCTTCCGAGAACCACCTAAGGTTCCACCAACTCCAACTAAAAGAATAAAATAATTTCATTTAAGTAAGAAGTCCCCCTATCTGGGAGACTTCTTACTTAAATTAGTCTCCGTGTTCTTCGAATGGATCTCTTAATTGTTGAGAGGGTTGCCCAAACGCGGTATATAAGGCATACCCAGTAAAGCTTACAAGTAAACCAGATATGGAGATGGCGACTAAAGTTGCTGTTTCCATTTTTATAGAATTTCAAGATTACAATGGATCTACGAAAAGATCGTGTATTTACAACTACAACGGAATAGTATACAAAGTCAACACCAATGATTAAATAGAATTTATGGCTACACAAACCGTTGAAGATAGTTCTAAACCTAGGCCAAAACGAACTGGTGCAGGTAGTTTACTGAAACCCTTGAATTCGGAATATGGGAAAGTCGCCCCGGGTTGGGGGACTACTCCTTTTATGGGGATCGCAATGGCTTTATTCGCTATATTCCTATCTATCATTTTAGAAATTTATAATTCTTCCGTTTTACTGGACGGAATTTTAACCAATTAGGTTTCTACTAACTAAAACTAGGAAGTCAGAGTTTTTCCATCCAAAAAAGCCTTTCTAGTTTAAGATCTACATTTCTAGATATTATGGTAGTTCGACCGCGGAATTTTTTTGTTTCGGTATCTCTGGAATATGAGTGTGTGACTTGTTAGAATTGATCCTATTGATAATACATAGAAAGGGCCTGTTATCTCTATCAAGATGATTCTAATTCGTCAGATATTATTTATTCTAGTATCTGGAACACGAAATAGATAGAGTGGATCAAAAAAAAATGGAACTATGATTCATACTCACTATTAAGACCTCGCAACCAGACTGAAAAATTCAAGTAGTTCTTAAATAAAAATAAAAAAGAAATTTTCTTCCTTCCAATTTTGTTTGCCCAAAAGACAACTTTTTTTCTCTCGATTTTGTCGAGTCATTACACTGATTCAATAAATGATTATCAAGCGGTTCTTATTCGAAGAACCCTTGCCTTTTGTTTAGCTTGAGACTAAATCATCGTGGCTCTAGTATGAATCTAAGGTTTTAATTGAACTGATTCATAGGATCTCAACAAGATAATTTCTATATTACGCATAAAAAAACAAATCCTTTATAGGGAAGAGAAAAGTCAAGAAGCCTCTAATGACCAACATAAGGGAAAGGAAGAAAGAAAGACGCGCCAACTTGAGATTTTTTGGCATTATCATCACAAAGAAGATATTCCGGATTTTTCTTATTTGATATCTTCAAGGCAAATCGACCCAATTCAGTGGCTGATGAAGTTTTGAACCTTTTTTCTAATATTCGTTGAAAATTTTTGTGTTTCTGCTTGAGCCGTACGAGATGAAATTTTCATATACGGCTCTTAGAGGGGGACTCGGGTTAGTTACCTATCTCAATAAAGTATATGATTGGTTTGAGGAACGTCTTGAGATTCAGGCAATTGCAGATGATATAACTAGTAAATATGTTCCTCCCCATGTCAACATATTTTATTGTTTAGGGGGAATTACACTTACTTGTTTTCTAGTACAAGTCGCTACCGGTTTTGCTATGACTTTTTACTACCGACCAACCGTTACAGAGGCTTTTTCCTCGGTTCAATACATAATGACCGAGGCCAACTTTGGTTGGTTAATCCGATCAGTTCATCGATGGTCAGCAAGTATGATGGTTTTAATGATGATCCTGCATGTATTTCGTGTGTATCTCACAGGGGGATTTAAAAAACCCCGCGAATTAACTTGGGTCACAGGTGTGGTTTTGGCTGTTTTGACTGCATCATTTGGTGTAACTGGTTATTCTTTGCCTTGGGATCAAATTGGCTATTGGGCAGTCAAAATTGTGACAGGTGTACCTGACGCCATTCCGGTAATAGGATCGCCTTTAGTGGAGTTATTACGCGGAAGTGCTAGTGTGGGCCAATCCACTTTGACTCGTTTTTATAGTTTACATACCTTTGTACTGCCTCTGCTTACTGCCGTATTTATGTTAATGCACTTTCCAATGATACGTAAGCAAGGTATTTCGGGTCCTTTATAGGGAAGGCATATCATAGAGAATTATAATTATCATATATCATATCGGGTAGGTTTTGGTATTTCATTGCTACAAGCATGGGTTATTGTAAAATAACACATGTCATTTGGATACTTCTCTTCAACTCCAAAGTATTTTTATACAATACAAATAGTTGAAGTTAATTTTACGAAAGAAAAAAGGCGGATTATGGGTAGTGTGTGACTTGAATTATTGATTTGGCCATGCAGATAAAGAATTGGATCTGCCACATTAGAATTCACAACCAAAGGTGTCTCCGCATCCAATCAACATGTAAGTCCCCTACCTAGGAAGGATAGGCTGGTTCACTTGAGGAGAATATCTTCTATGATCATACCGCAACCATGTCATCCATGAACAGGCTCCGTAAGATCCCATAGAGTAGAAATGGAATAAGTCATGTGACATGATCCAGTTCTCTATTTATTACACTTACCTTTTTATTATAGTATGGAAATGCATTCATTTTCTTTGCATCGATTGTGATCCGCAATACTATCGGAGTAAAAGAAGGGATCTAAGGAAGAATGTAGGCTAAACTTTTTGATTTTTTATTAGTAACAAGTAAATATTTTGTTTGGAGGTAAGAAACTTGCGATATTGAGGGGATAAATACCAACTAATCAAGAGACATGAGACAATCCACAAAGCAATTGATCATGATCAAATTTGTAAGCCCACTTGGATATTGAGCATTTACCCATAAGAATAGGATTATTTTCAATGAGTAGTTGTAGGTGCAACTTCGGAAAAGAGAATCTGATAAAGCTTTTCTTGCCTAGAGTCATTGAGTCATTATAAACCTTAATTCTATTAAGGATCTTCCGCGGTCTTATTTCTTTCACTCTTGCTCGAGCCGGATGATGATAAATTCTCATGTCCGGTTCCTTTGGGGGATGGATCCTAAAGAGTTCACCTATCCCAATAACAAAGAAACCAGACTTAAATGATCCTGTATTAAGAGCTAAATTAGCTAAAGGGATGGGACATAATTATTACGGGGAACCCGCATGGCCCAACGATCTTTTATATATTTTTCCAGTAGTAATTCTAGGTACTATTGCATGTAATGTAGGTTTAGCGGTTCTCGAGCCATCAATGATTGGTGAACCGGCAGATCCGTTTGCAACTCCTCTGGAAATATTACCCGAGTGGTACTTCTTTCCCGTGTTTCAAATACTCCGTACGGTACCCAATAAGTTATTGGGCGTTCTTTTAATGGTTTCTGTGCCAACAGGCTTATTGACAGTACCTTTTCTAGAGAATGTCAATAAATTCCAAAATCCATTTCGCCGCCCAGTAGCTACGACCGTTTTTTTAATCGGTACTGTAGTAGCTCTTTGGTTAGGTATTGGAGCAACATTACCCATTGATAAATCATTAACTTTAGGTCTTTTTTAGATATTTTTTGATTCATTCAACCGTGAAGTACCATAGGTATCTAGGAAATAGTTACTTCCAAGTGAATCTTCCCTAGATACCTAAAATCCATTTTATTATGATCCATTTCGCGAAAATATAGATTGTACCAAAGATGCTAAATTGTTTTCTTTTTATTCTAACTCGAAAAAGAAGAAGAAAAAAAATTGCAATGGATTTAAAACGAGAGTTTATTCTTAAGTAAATCAATTGGGAGATGCTTCTCTAGAGTGTCCCATATATGTTTTCTATCTTCCATACGAAAACTGTCAATTCTCAGAAGATCTTCTTCAGTCTTACTCAAAAGGTCCAATAGTGTATGTATATTGGCCCTTTTTAGACAATTATACGTTCTAGAAGTCAATTCTAATTGATCAATAAAAATACAATTCAATGGAATTCCTTTTTTGTTTTTCTTTAGATTAGTTAATCTTTTTTGAAAAGTAAAAAGGGGTGGAGTAAACCTGTTTTTATTTTCTTCGAAACTAGCGCCCTCTTCCTCCGCGTGTAGAAAAGGAAGAAATAAATCAATCAAATTACGAGAAGCCTCATAAAGTGCTTCCTTAGGGGTTAAACTTCCATTAGTCCATATTTCTAGAAAAAGTATCTCGTGTTTTTCATTTCCATTCCCACAAGAAAAAATACTATAATTCACATTTCGAACAGGCATGGATACAGCATCTATAGGATAACTTCCATCTTGATAGTTCTTTCTGAGTTCTGTCTGATATCCACGATCTCTCTTGATCTGTAAATCAATACAGAAATCAATGGGCTCTGTCAAGTTAGCTATAGGTTGTGCCGTATCAACGATTTCTACGGAAGGCGGTAAGATGATATCTTGAGCAGTTATGTATCTAGGACCTTTGACGCAAATGGATGCGTCTCTAACTCCATAGAGATTACTTCTCAATACAATTTCTTTCAAATTTAGTAAAATTTCTTGTACGGATTCTTCAATACCTGCTATTGTAGAATACTCGTGCGGCACGCTCCCAAATTTTGCACGTGTGATACATGTTCCTTCTATTTCTCCAAGTAAAGCTCTTCGCAAGGCAATACCGACGGTGTCCGCTTGACCTTTTCTAAGCGGGGACAGAATGAAACGACCATAATAAAGGCGCTTACTATCTACTCTTGATTCAACACACTTCCACTGTAGTGTTTGAGTGGATCCTGCTACCTCCTCTCGAACCATAATAGACTAGTATTATTATTTTATCATTGAATCGTTTATTTCTCTTGAAATGAAAGTTGAAAGCGGGTTAATTCTTTTACAGACGTCTTTTTTTAGGCGGTCGACATCCATTATGCGGCATAGGTGTTACATCGCGTATACAACTTAATCGCACACCACTTTTAGCAATGGCTCGTAATGCGGCATCTCTTCCACTACCAGCGCCCTTTACCATAACTTCTGCTCGTTGCAAACCTACTGTACGAATAGCATCTACTGCTGTTCTTTGACCAGCATAGGGTGATGCTTTTCTTGAGCTTTTGAATCCACAAGTACCGGCCGAGGACCAAAAAACCACCCGACCTTGTGGGTCTGTAACAGTTATAATGGTATTGTTGAAACTAGCTTGAACATGAATAACCCCTTTTGTTATTCTACGTGCACTCTTCCGTAAACTAAAACGTGCATTCCTACGTAAACCAATACGCACTTTCTTACGTGAACCAATTTTTGGTATAGCTTTTGCCATATTTTATTATCTCATAAATATGAGTTAGAAATAAAAAAAAGAAAAAAAGATACAAAGATATCCGTTTCAGGGTAAAATAAACCCTTTACTTTAATTATTTTAAATGAAATTATTTTATTTGGAATTGGAACATTTCCGCGGGTACTTTTTTTTACTTTTTAGAAAGTAAAGTTCTTTTTCGAAAGATTACCCCTGTCTTTGTTTATGCTTCGGATTAGAGCAAATGACTCTAATTCGTCCACGCCTACGAATCAGTCGACATTTTGTACAAATTTTACGAACGGAAGCTCTTATTTTCATATTTCCGTATCCTTTTTTAAACTATGAATCTAATCTTTTGGAAAAAATAAGTCTCTTCGCTTGAATTTTAGAACTTAGAATTTATTACCCTAGAAAAAAAAAGAAAAACCTAATCCTTTGAATCTTTGGTATCCTTCAAATCTTCGCTATCCTTCAAATCTTCGCTATCCTTCGAGTCTTCGATACGCTTCGAATCCTTATGGGGAAGTCTATAAATTATACGTCCCTTGCTTGAATCATAACGACTTACTTCAATTTTGACCCTATCCCCCATCAGTATTCGTATAGAACTAGACCGTATCTTTCCTGAAATATAGCCTAGGATGATGGTGTCATTCTCTAGCCGAACGCGGAACATTCCATTGGGTAGGGCTTCCGTAACTAAACCTTCGAAAGTTACTTTTGCTTCTCTCGGGTTTTTTTTTTCTCTCCTATTTTTTTTTTCTGTCATATTTTTTTTCTCCTATTTTTCTATTTTTATTTTAAAAATAGGAAGGGCGAGATAGAATTCGAGCACTATAGGCGGGGCGATTACCATATATAACATAAGACTTCTCCCCCAATTCTGTTTAGTCGAGCTTCTCGATCTGTCATTATTCCTCGAGAAGTAGAAAGAATAGCAATTCCCATTCCACCCAAAACTTTAGGAATTCCTTGATAGTTGGTATAAATTCGTAAGCCGGGTCGGCTGATACGCTTTAAAAAGGTTCTTGTTCTATATATTCCTTTTATAGTCTTTCTCTTTTGATGTCGCAAAGTTGAAACCAAGAAATATCTGTTACGTTCCTGATGTTTCCGAACACTTTCAATAAAACCCTCTCGTAGAAGTATTTTAACAATGTTTTCGGTAATATTTGTAGATACTACTCGAACTGTTCCTTTTTTATTCATGTCCGCATTTCTTATAGAGGTTAGTAAATCAGCAATAGTGTCCTTGCCCATAAGACTCTAATTCTAGGTTCCTCCTAATTTTTCTATAATCAACATGTTTTCTTTTTTTTTTTTTCATTTTGGATTTTAAAACATATACGTAAAACACAATCTACTAAATTAATTCTTTGGTCTCAATTTCGCCTACTAGTATTTATAATACTTCAGGAGCTAATGAAACTATTTTGGTAAAATTCAATTCTCTCAATTCCTCGGCAATCGCGCCAAAAACTCGAGTTCCTTTTGGATTGCCTTTTTGATCAATTATAACCGCAGCATTGTCATCATAGCGGATTATTATACCGTCTTCGCATTTGAACTCTTTACATGTACGTACAATTACAGCTCGAATTACTTCGGATCTTTCTAGAGGCATTTGGGGCAATGCGTCTTTGATTACAGCAACAATAACATCACCAATACGAGCATATCGCTGATTACCAGCAGCTCCTATGACTCGAATACACATCAATTTTCGAGCTCCACTATTATCTGCTACATTTAAAAGGGTCTGAGGTTGAATCATATTATTTTGATTTCAATTTGTTATTTCAATGCAAAAGGATGAAAGAAATATTGTCTTTCCAGAAAGAAAAACCGAGCATTTTTTTTTATCTTCCATACCCCTTTTAGGGTTCTATATCTCTAATCGAATAAATTGACTTCGTATGGGCATTTTACTGGCAGCTATGGAGATAGCTGCTCTAGCTACAGTTTCAGATACTCCCCCCATTTCATAAAGTATACGACCAGGTTTAACAACGGATACCCAATATTCGGGGGACCCCTTTCCCGAGCCCATACGTGTTTCCGTGGGTCTTAGTGTAACCGGTTTGTCGGGAAATATACGTACCCATATTTTTCCACCACGACGTGCATATCGTGTTATTGCTCTTCGTCCTGCTTCTATCTGTCTCGCCGTGATCCAAGCGGGTTCAAGTGCTTGAAGAGCATATCTACCAAAACAAATACGATTGCCTCGGCAGGATTTTCCTTTCATTCTTCCTCTATGTTGTTTGCGAAATCTGGTTCTTTTGGGGTTATAGTCGATGGTTCTCTTTCTTAGTTCCATCTCTACTGCAAAACTGGACATGAGAGTTTCTTCTCATCCAGCTCCTCGCGAATGGAATCAGAAAGCATGTAAATTTCTCTAATTCATAATATTCCAAAATATTACGGTACGGATAGATACACATTAATAGATAATAGAAAAAGTTCGGTTTTTTTTATATTGAATTTGTTAAAACAGAAAAATATAATATATAGTCAAAAAAGAAGATCTAGAATATATCCAGATGTGTGTGTATATTTATCTAAATTCTATATTTATAGATAATGTAATCCTTCTTAAAAAAATCCTTATTTTTACTCTTATTGAATCGCGGTAAAGTATTCTAATTCAATAAGAATTTCGCGGGCGAATATTTACTCTTTCCTGTCTTATTTGTTAATTTATAAACTTACCAAATAAGACAATTTTTTTGGTTTGTTCCGCCATCCCACCCAATGAAGTGTTAGGATTCTTTTCAATAAAATCCTATGGAATCATAGGTTCTGTCGTTCCCACTGCTTCTCCTTGAATGGTTAGGTCTGAATCCCGCAACGGAGCTTCCAAAAAATTTCTTTCCGAGTTAATTTTCTCAGTTTTATTAACCCGGGCGGCTCTTTATTATTGCTTTAAATTTGTAGTTCTTGTTTCAAGTTACAATTTTTAATTCTCTATTATTTTTATTATATTGATGCTTTATCACATTGCCTTTTATGATGTAATTCATAGACCATACATAGTGGAATCCTATATCTTATTTATTTCCTCTTCCTTCTTTCTATCATCCCTCCCTTTATCCACATCCCTTTAGTTTTGCTTCACAACCTAGAATCCCTTTTCTTTTTTAGAGAAAAAATTGCAGTTGCTACAACTATATGACACATCTACTCATTTATGTTATGATAGAGGTATTTATTCATATAGTGACTGTTTCTTAGTTAGGATCTCGACAATACGAAGCAATAGGTTGGTTATTAGTTAATTTTCTATAATTACTAAGTTTTTTTCTTAAAAAAAAGAAAAAAATAACGAGTCACACACTAAGCATAGCAATTATATTAAATGATTTATCAATTTTCATTAAATCTTATAGAAAGAGGTATAATTTCTTCTTTTGCAGGGATTTCAGGAAAAAAGTCTCTTGTCATTTTTTATTCTATCAATGGACAGAATCCGAAGACAAGATTACTTATTCTTCGTCTACGAATATCCAAATTTTTACACCTAATACTCCATAGATAGTCCGAATTGGATAGCAGCAATAATCAATTTTAGCGCGAATTGTTTGGAGGGGAAGTCTACCCTTTTTAATAGATTCGGCGCGTGCAATTTCTTTTCCTCCGAGACGACCCGCAATTTTTACTTTTACTCCCCTTATATCTGCTTTTTTAGTTAATTCAATGGCTTTTTTCATTGCCTTTCGGAATGAAACTCTATTTTTTAATTGGAAAGCTATATATTCTGCAAGAATGTTAGGCTGTCTATAAGGTTCTTTAACTTTTTCGATAGAAATATTAAATCTCTGGTTTACAGAGTTAATTTCCTTTTGTAGATCTTTCTCTAATTCTTCGATTGCTCCTTTTTTCTTTAATAAATTTGGGAATCCAATATGGATTATGACGTGGATCGTATCGATTTCTTTTTGGATTTCTATATGTGTAATTACTTCGGAACTTGAACCTGAGTCCATTTTTCTATTATGTGTAATTACTTCGGAACTTGAGTCTGATTCTATTTTTCTATTCGAGCCCTTTTTCCTATTCTTTTGTATATAGTTCTTGATACAATCCCTTATTTTTTTATCTTCCTGTAGACCTTCAGAATAATTTTTTGGTTGTGCGAACCAAAAGGAATGGTGTTTTTGGGTTGTACCAAGTCTGAAACCGAGTGGATTTATTTTTTGTCCCATATTTTTCTATTCTATATTTTTTTTACTGGGAATCGAAATCTTAGATGGATCTAAAGGTTATTTAGATTTCTTTACTATATTTAGTACAATTGTTATATGACACATGCTTTTTTTTATGGGGAAACTACGTCCTCGAGCTCGAGGTCTGAATTTCTTCATAATAGTACTCCTACTGACTTCGGCTTTAGTAATAAATAAATTCGCTTTGTCGAAATCCCTATAATGAGTAGCATTTGCGGCTGCCGAATAAACCAACTTTAAGATGGGATAAGATGCTCGATAGGGCATGAGGTTCAGTATCATAACAGTTTCCTCGTAGTAACGCCAGCGAATCTCGTCAAGAACTCTTTGTGCTTTGAAAACAGACATAGGGATACGTTTTTGTGCTTTGAAAACTCTCTCGAACTTAAGTAGACGATCGGTTGGAACTTTCCTTGCGAGTTTCCTTAGCCCACTTTTCTTCTTCTTTATCCTAGGGATATACTTTACTAGTTTGAAACTTGTCATAAATAAGGTTATTCCCCGCCTACCTTTACTTTATTTTGAATCTTTTTTTCTTCTTAATCTTTCTATTCAGAATTCAGTTAACGACGAGATTTAGTATCCTTTCTTGCATTTTCATAACTCGTGAAATGCCGAGTAGGCACGAATTCCCCCAATTTGCGACCTACCATAGGATTTGTTATGTAAATAGGTATATGTTCCTTTCCATTATGAATCGCGATTGTATGGCCAACCATTGTGGGTAGAATGCTAGATGCCCGGGACCACGTTACTATTGTTTCTTTCTCCTCCTTCATATTGACCTTTTCTATCTTTGCCAATAAATGATGAGCTACAAAAGGATTCGTTTTTTTTCGTGTCACAGCTGATTACTCCTTTTTTCCTTTTTAAAGAGTGGCATTCTATGTCCAATATCTCGATCGAAGTACGGAGGTCAGAATAAATAGAATAATGATCAATGGAAAAAAGAAAAAAATCCTTTAGCTGGATAAGGGGCGGATGTAGCCAAGTGGATCAAGGCAGTGGATTGTGAATCCACCATGCGCGGGTTCAATTCCCGTCGTTCGCCCATCGCATTATTGCAAATTCCAAAAATGCAATTTTCCATATTCCTAGTTACGTATTTACTTACGGCGACGAAGAATAAAACTATCGCTATATTTTTTCCTTTTCCTAGTTCTTCTTCCAAGCGCAGGATAACCCCAAGGGGTTGTGGGTTTTTTTCTACCAATGGGAGCTTTCCCTTCACCGCCCCCATGGGGGTGGTCCACAGGGTTCATAACTACCCCTCTTACTACGGGGCGTTTACCTAGCCAACACTTAGATCCGGCTCTACCCAAACTTTTTTGGTTCACCCCAACATTACCCACTTGTCCGACTGTTGCTAAGCAGTTTTGGGATACTAAACGGACCTCCCCAGATGGTAATCTTAAAGTGGCCGATTTACCCTCTTTTGCAATGAGTTTCGCTACAGCACCTGCTGCTCTAGCTAATTGCCCACCCCTTCCACGTGTGATTTCTATGTTATGCATGGCCGTGCCTAAGGGCATATCGGTTGAAGTAGATTCTTCTTTTCTCTCAAAAAACCCCTTCCCAAACTGTACAAGCTTCTTCCAAAGCATACGGCTTTCTAGATGTATATGACGATCTCTAGACAGATGGATCTTATATGAATCATATGATGAAGTACCACATGAGTGGATATATAGGAAAGGAATCCAAATCTGCCGAATCGCTCATGTTATGATCTTCTACATCCTAGGTCTCTGCGTTCCGTCATCTGGCTTATGTTCTTCATGTAGCATTCAGATCGAATGACTCTATGAAATTACGTCGATACTTCCACATATTATGGGTAACGTAGGAGACATCCCTATTTTCCCCCGGGGGTCTTAATTACCACTGCTTAGCTTTCAATTTGCCTCTGACCATCAAATTAAATGTGAATAACCCGTCCTCCTCTCTTTGAAACAAGGGGCGCTTCCGGTTCTGTGCGTGCTTCAAACAATTTTGTCTTCTCCATATTACCATATCTCTAGAGCCAATAATTTTCTATGAGGAACTACTGAACTCAATCACTTGCTGCCGTTACTCAACAGTTTTCTGTTGAGGTCTATCCCGTAGAGGTAGTCAAATTGGATCAGTGATCGATTTCTAGGTTTCGTCGTAAACCTAATTGGTTACTTCCAATTACGTAAATCAATAGTTCAAACCGCACTCAAAGGTAGGGCATTTCCCATTGATATAGGAACTTTTGTACCAGAAACAATAGTATCTCCAATTATAGCCCCTCTGGGATGTAAAATATATCTCTTCTCACCATCCCCATAGTGTATGAGACAAATGTATGCATTTCGATTAGGGTCGTATTCTATGGTTACGATTCTACCAGATATGTCTTTTTGATTCCGTCGAAAATCTATTTTACGGTATAGGCGCTTATGACCTCCCCCTCTATGCCTTGCGGTAATGATTCCTCTGGAATTACGACCTTTACCACAACGGTGCCGTCCATGGATCAAATTATTTCGTGGATTGGATTTCACTTGCCTGTCTACGGTTCCCTTGCGTGTGCTCGGGATAGGTGTTTTGTATAAATGTTTCGCCGTATTATTAAGTATTCTCCTTTAGTTTTTTTCTCTATCTAGAAGTGGAATAGAATAACCCGGTTGAAGGGTAATGATCATACGTCTGTAATGCATTGTATGGCCCAGAATAGGTCCTATTCTTCTACCTTTTCCAGGTAGTCGATGGCTATTCACAGCTACCACCTTAACACCAAAGAAGAGTTCGACCCAATGCTTTATTTCTGTCTTAGTGAATCCCGATTCGACATTAAAAGTATATTGATTCTTTCCCAATAAACGAAGACTTTTTTCTGTAAATACTGCGTATTTGATTCCATCCATAAATCGACTTTCCCTCCTATGCTCTGAGTTCCAGTATCGATAAGAATTCGAGTTCTTATTGTTCTTATGTTATGGTATGAATATACCATACCAATTCGTTATGTATGGATGATGGATGAGATTCCATGGATAGAGAGCCAGTTCCAATAGACTTATGGAATGTTCCCGTTCGTGTGCATCCAGCAGGAATTGAACCCGCAAATTTACCAATTATGAGTTGGGCGCTTTAACCATTCAGCCATGGATGCTTAACAGGGATCATCGTACATCGTAAATAACCAATTTTCATATAGAAAGACATATCATAGAAAAATGAAATCGAAAATATTCCGAGATGGCAAATATTCGGAGATGACTATGAAAACACCTCTCTGGATCCTCGAATTGAAAGAGAGATTGAGAGGGATCAAGAATCCTAATTCTCGCTATTTGGAATGGATCCAATTCTATTGAGTCTGACTCATAGTGATCATTTCTCTTTAGCAAAGAATGACCTTGGTTATCAAAGGATTGAACAACCGGGATCCATTTACTTATGATACCTAGTTGGCATTGATAACAAGGATCTAATGAATTATGAGTTTAATAGATCCTCTTTAGCAGAAAGACGTATATTCCTTGCTCATTATCAGACAATCACTTATTCCCAAACCTCGTGTGGGACTAATCGTTTTCATTTACCATCTCATGGAAAACCCTTTTCGTTCCGCTTAGCCCTATCGGGTATTTTAGTGATAG
>NW_028259461.1:14530574-14575141 GCF_056163025.1 Triticum urartu | reverse complement strand
TGACTTACCCATTCAGTGACTTTGGCACTGGACGTTCCAAAAACGGGTACTATCGGATCGGGTGAATTAGAGAATAGACAGAGGTCCGTTGGCATTTCAGCCTTTCTTCTCCTTTCAGGGCCTATCCGAAAGAGAATCCAGTACCTCTTGGTCCTGAATATCAGAATAGGACGAACGAACCGGCCTCCGCGGATATCTTTGCTTCGGAACAAAACCCTGCAATCAAATAGATTGTCCCAAGGGCGCCATATTCTAGGAGCCCAAGTTATGCTATTGAAAATTCGTTCCTCTAGCAGTTCCGGTTTGAGCATTCCGTTCCCTTTTTCAAACTCCACTTCTTTTCATATAGCAATCCCTGATCAAAGAGAGAACAATATCCATTTCAAAACATTTCTAACAGATTCCTTAGTTCGGACCGACGAAGTAATGTCACTCGACTATTATCAACCTGACTGCAATCTTTTTCTGTCGGTAAGGATTGCACCAGAGCACCTTCTACTTCTAATAGGCCATGAACTATAGATAGAGAAGAATCATTCTGAGCGAGTACATAAGAAGCGATCCACTTTTTTTCATCGGTTCCAGGGGAAGACCAAAGATCTTGCGCGGCAGGTCCGCCAGAAAAACTCAAAAGAGAAAGAAGTCTCGTTAATCTCTTCATGCTCGTTCCAAGTTCGAAGTACCTTTTGGCCAAAGAAAAACCCGCTTCCTGACACGATTGCCTCTTTATCTTTATATAGATAGATTCTATGGGGTTATTACTTAGTAAGTCTATTTTGTACAAGAGCCCCTCCTATCTGATAGAAAAGGGTCCCATGATCCCGAGCCGATCTTACCTTGGCTCGCAAACCCCAAGTTTGTCTATGAAGAGCTAATCTAATTGTATTTTTTTCTAGAATGGATTTCTTATGTGGAATACTAATGGATAGGGCTTCGTTGCTAAGTGCTACAAGATCTAGTGCACTGGAACTCGTGGTTATGGACCCGAATCCTTTAGTATGGAACATTGTCTTTTCCAAGTAAAAACCCCTAGTATATGAAAGAATGAAAAGGTGCTTTCGTTCTTGTGGAATAAGAAGCCCTCGTACCTTAATGAAAGGAAAATCGTAATTTTTCGTTAGGTATTTGACCAAATAGGATCGTCCAGTTCCTACAGAACCTATCACTAAAATACCCGATAGGGCTAAGCGGAACGAAAAGGGTTTTCCATGAGATGGTAAATGAAAACGATTAGTCCCACACGAGGTTTGGGAATAAGTGATTGTCTGATAATGAGCAAGGAATATACGTCTTTCTGCTAAAGAGGATCTATTAAACTCATAATTCATTAGATCCTTGTTATCAATGCCAACTAGGTATCATAAGTAAATGGATCCCGGTTGTTCAATCCTTTGATAACCAAGGTCATTCTTTGCTAAAGAGAAATGATCACTATGAGTCAGACTCAATAGAATTGGATCCATTCCAAATAGCGAGAATTAGGATTCTTGATCCCTCTCAATCTCTCTTTCAATTCGAGGATCCAGAGAGGTGTTTTCATAGTCATCTCCGAATATTTGCCATCTCGGAATATTTTCGATTTCATTTTTCTATGATATGTCTTTCTATATGAAAATTGGTTATTTACGATGTACGATGATCCCTGTTAAGCATCCATGGCTGAATGGTTAAAGCGCCCAACTCATAATTGGTAAATTTGCGGGTTCAATTCCTGCTGGATGCACACGAACGGGAACATTCCATAAGTCTATTGGAACTGGCTCTCTATCCATGGAATCTCATCCATCATCCATACATAACGAATTGGTATGGTATATTCATACCATAACATAAGAACAATAAGAACTCGAATTCTTATCGATACTGGAACTCAGAGCATAGGAGGGAAAGTCGATTTATGGATGGAATCAAATACGCAGTATTTACAGAAAAAAGTCTTCGTTTATTGGGAAAGAATCAATATACTTTTAATGTCGAATCGGGATTCACTAAGACAGAAATAAAGCATTGGGTCGAACTCTTCTTTGGTGTTAAGGTGGTAGCTGTGAATAGCCATCGACTACCTGGAAAAGGTAGAAGAATAGGACCTATTCTGGGCCATACAATGCATTACAGACGTATGATCATTACCCTTCAACCGGGTTATTCTATTCCACTTCTAGATAGAGAAAAAAACTAAAGGAGAATACTTAATAATACGGCGAAACATTTATACAAAACACCTATCCCGAGCACACGCAAGGGAACCGTAGACAGGCAAGTGAAATCCAATCCACGAAATAATTTGATCCATGGACGGCACCGTTGTGGTAAAGGTCGTAATTCCAGAGGAATCATTACCGCAAGGCATAGAGGGGGAGGTCATAAGCGCCTATACCGTAAAATAGATTTTCGACGGAATCAAAAAGACATATCTGGTAGAATCGTAACCATAGAATACGACCCTAATCGAAATGCATACATTTGTCTCATACACTATGGGGATGGTGAGAAGAGATATATTTTACATCCCAGAGGGGCTATAATTGGAGATACTATTGTTTCTGGTACAAAAGTTCCTATATCAATGGGAAATGCCCTACCTTTGAGTGCGGTTTGAACTATTGATTTACGTAATTGGAAGTAACCAATTAGGTTTACGACGAAACCTAGAAATCGATCACTGATCCAATTTGACTACCTCTACGGGATAGACCTCAACAGAAAACTGTTGAGTAACGGCAGCAAGTGATTGAGTTCAGTAGTTCCTCATAGAAAATTATTGGCTCTAGAGATATGGTAATATGGAGAAGACAAAATTGTTTGAAGCACGCACAGAACCGGAAGCGCCCCTTGTTTCAAAGAGAGGAGGACGGGTTATTCACATTTAATTTGATGGTCAGAGGCAAATTGAAAGCTAAGCAGTGGTAATTAAGACCCCCGGGGGAAAATAGGGATGTCTCCTACGTTACCCATAATATGTGGAAGTATCGACGTAATTTCATAGAGTCATTCGATCTGAATGCTACATGAAGAACATAAGCCAGATGACGGAACGCAGAGACCTAGGATGTAGAAGATCATAACATGAGCGATTCGGCAGATTTGGATTCCTTTCCTATATATCCACTCATGTGGTACTTCATCATATGATTCATATAAGATCCATCTGTCTAGAGATCGTCATATACATCTAGAAAGCCGTATGCTTTGGAAGAAGCTTGTACAGTTTGGGAAGGGGTTTTTTGAGAGAAAAGAAGAATCTACTTCAACCGATATGCCCTTAGGCACGGCCATGCATAACATAGAAATCACACGTGGAAGGGGTGGGCAATTAGCTAGAGCAGCAGGTGCTGTAGCGAAACTCATTGCAAAAGAGGGTAAATCGGCCACTTTAAGATTACCATCTGGGGAGGTCCGTTTAGTATCCCAAAACTGCTTAGCAACAGTCGGACAAGTGGGTAATGTTGGGGTGAACCAAAAAAGTTTGGGTAGAGCCGGATCTAAGTGTTGGCTAGGTAAACGCCCCGTAGTAAGAGGGGTAGTTATGAACCCTGTGGACCACCCCCATGGGGGCGGTGAAGGGAAAGCTCCCATTGGTAGAAAAAAACCCACAACCCCTTGGGGTTATCCTGCGCTTGGAAGAAGAACTAGGAAAAGGAAAAAATATAGCGATAGTTTTATTCTTCGTCGCCGTAAGTAAATACGTAACTAGGAATATGGAAAATTGCATTTTTGGAATTTGCAATAATGCGATGGGCGAACGACGGGAATTGAACCCGCGCATGGTGGATTCACAATCCACTGCCTTGATCCACTTGGCTACATCCGCCCCTTATCCAGCTAAAGGATTTTTTTCTTTTTTCCATTGATCATTATTCTATTTATTCTGACCTCCGTACTTCGATCGAGATATTGGACATAGAATGCCACTCTTTAAAAAGGAAAAAAGGAGTAATCAGCTGTGACACGAAAAAAAACGAATCCTTTTGTAGCTCATCATTTATTGGCAAAGATAGAAAAGGTCAATATGAAGGAGGAGAAAGAAACAATAGTAACGTGGTCCCGGGCATCTAGCATTCTACCCACAATGGTTGGCCATACAATCGCGATTCATAATGGAAAGGAACATATACCTATTTACATAACAAATCCTATGGTAGGTCGCAAATTGGGGGAATTCGTGCCTACTCGGCATTTCACGAGTTATGAAAATGCAAGAAAGGATACTAAATCTCGTCGTTAACTGAATTCTGAATAGAAAGATTAAGAAGAAAAAAAGATTCAAAATAAAGACAGAAATACCCAATATCTTGCTAGAACAAGATATTGGGTATTTCTGTCTTCAAAAATTCTTATATGTTAGCAGAAAAACCTTATCCATTAATAGATGGAACTTCAACAGCAGCTAAGTCTAGAGGGAAGTTGTGAGCATTACGTTCGTGCATTACTTCCATACCAAGGTTAGCACGGTTGATGATATCAGCCCAAGTATTAATAACGCGACCTTGACTATCAACTACAGATTGGTTGAAATTGAAACCATTTAGGTTGAAAGCCATAGTACTAATACCTAAAGCAGTGAACCAGATTCCTACTACAGGCCAAGCAGCCAAGAAGAAGTGTAAAGAACGAGAGTTGTTGAAACTAGCATATTGGAAGATTAATCGGCCAAAATAACCATGAGCAGCCACAATATTATAAGTTTCTTCCTCTTGACCAAATTTGTAACCCTCATTAGCGGATTCATTTTCAGTAGTTTCCCTGATCAAACTAGAGGTTACCAAGGAACCATGCATAGCACTGAATAGGGAACCGCCGAATACACCAGCTACACCTAACATGTGGAATGGATGCATAAGGATGTTGTGCTCTGCCTGGAATACAATCATAAAGTTGAAAGTACCAGAGATTCCTAAAGGCATACCATCAGAAAAGCTTCCTTGACCAATAGGGTAAATCAAGAAAACAGCAGTAGCAGCTGCAACAGGAGCTGAATATGCAACAGCAATCCAAGGACGCATACCCAGACGGAAACTAAGTTCCCACTCACGACCCATATAACAAGCTACACCAAGTAAGAAGTGTAGAACAATTAGCTCATAAGGACCACCATTGTATAACCACTCATCAACAGATGCAGCTTCCCAAATTGGGTAAAAGTGCAATCCGATCGCCGCAGAAGTAGGGATAATAGCACCAGAGATAATATTGTTTCCATAAAGTAAAGAACCAGAAACAGGCTCACGAATACCATCAATATCTACTGGAGGGGCAGCGATGAAGGCGATAATAAATACAGAAGTTGCGGTCAATAAGGTAGGGATCATCAAAACACCGAACCATCCGATGTAAAGACGATTTTCAGTGCTAGTTATCCAGTTGCAGAAGCGACCCCACAGGCTTGTACTTTCGCGTCTCTCTAAAATTGCAGTCATGGTAAGATCTTGGTTTATTCAAATTGCAAGGACTCCCAAGCACACGTATTAACTAGAATATAGATAATAGAAGGCTTGTTATTTAACAGTATAACATAGACTATATACCAATGTCAACCAAGTCAGCCCAAAGATTAGCTATCCATATAACTAAATTAACCAAACCAATAATTTTGTATTTGTAAATGAAGTGAGTCAAAGTGAAAAACTTTGATGGGTCTTTTCTATATGGGTTGCCCGGGACTCGAACCCGGAACTAGTCGGATGGAGTAGATAATTCTTCCTTGTTACAATAGAGAAAAATCCCTCCCCAAATCGTGCTTGCATTTTTCATTGCACACGACTTTCCCTATGTAGAAATAGCCAATTTCTATTCCAAAGAGGAAGTTCTACTAATTTTTTTAATTAGTAAGTTGATTCACCTACTCTTTATTATAATAAAAAGAACATTTCAGAATGAAAAATAGAAAAGTTTTTTCTTGATCATTTATCAACCCTTTCCTGTTTCTTAATTTCGTCTAATGATTAATTAAGAGGGTTGACCAGGTCATTGATACGTATAATATCCAAATACCAAATACGCTCAGTGTGTGATCCACAGAAAGAAAAAAGAGTTGTTTTGGTGAACATCAAAGAAAAAACTTGCTCTTCTTCCATAAAAAATTCTTCTAAAAATGCCGAACCCAATCGTTGCATAAAAGTTCGTACCGTGCTTTTATGTTTACGAGCTAAAGTTCTAGCACATGAAAGTCGAAGTATATACTTTAGTCGATACAAAGTCCGTTTTTTCGAAGATCCACTATGATAATGAAAAAGATTTCTACATATCCGACCAAATCGATCAAGAATATCCCAATCTGATAAATCTGTCCAAATGGGTTTACTAATAGGATGCCCCGATCCAGTACAAAATTGAGCTTTTGATAAGTATCCTATGAGGAGAGTAGCGGGGACTATGGTATCGAATTTTTTCATTCGAGTATCTATTAGAAATGAATTCTCCAGCATTTGATTCCTTACTAACAAAGAACTTTTTTGTACACTTGAAAGGTACCCCATAAAATCGAAGCAAGAGTTTGCTAATTGGTTTATATGGATTCTTCGCGGCTGAGTCCAAAAACAGAAATAATATTGCCAGAAATTGATAAGGTAGCATTTCCATTTCTTCTTCAAAAAAAAAGTGCCTTTTGATGCAAGAATTGCCTTTCCTTGATATCGAACATAATGCATAAGAGGATCCATAAAGAACCATAGGGTTTTCCGAGAAAAACCAGGGTACATTATCCCAAAATGTTCCATCTTCCTAGAAAAGTGGATTCGTTCCAGAAAAGTTCCAGAAGATGCTAATGGTAAGCAAGAAGATTGTTTACGAAGAAACAACAAAAAAAATTCATATTCTGATACATAAGAGTTATATAGGAATTGAAATAGTCTTTTATTTTCTTTTTGAAAAAAAAAAATGGATTTCATTGAAGTAATAAAACTATTCCAATTCGAATAATAGTTGAGAAAGAATCGCAATAAATGCAAAGATGGAACATCTTGGATACGGTATTGAAGGAGTTGAACCAGGATTTCCAAATGGATAGGATAGGGTATTTCTATATGTGATAGATAATCCAAATGCAAAAATTTGTCTTCTAAAAAGGGAAATATTGAATGAATAGAGCGTAAATTCTGAAACTTTGGTATTTCTTTTTCTTTCAGACAAAAAAATTCCCGTAGCGAGAATGGGATTTCCACAACGATCGCAAACCCTTCAGATAGAATCTGAGAATAAAACTCAGAATAAAAATAATTTTTGTAATCCAATAATCGATCTTGGTTAGGATGATTAACCGAGTTATCCAAAAAATTCTGCTGATACATTCGAATAATTAAACGTTTCACAAGTAGTGAACTAAATTTCTTGTTATTACAACTAACAACTATTTCCACAGGTTCAGAACCATTTAATCCATAATGGTGGGCAAATGCATAAATATATTCCTGAAAGAGAAGTGGGTAGACAAAGTATTGTTGACGAGATTTATGTTTTTCTGAATACCCTTCGAATTTTTCCATTTGTATTTCTACTTGAATCAGAGAGAAGAAGCATTTCTCGGTTTATCGAATGATGATACATAGTGCAATATGGTCAGAACAGGGTGTTGCATTTTTAATACAAACCCTGGAAAGAAAGGGAGTCTAATCCACAGATCTTTTTCTGCTCCTTTTCTACCCAATTAGTTTATGTTTGTTCTAATTAAAAAAAAAGAACAGAACAAGTTTTTTATTTTTGCAGGCCAATCGCTCTTTTGACTTTGGAATACAGCCTCTTTATCAATATACTGCTTCTTTTACACATTCAATCCATAACATCCCTTATTCAATCCATAATCAAGAAT
This sequence comes from Triticum urartu, assembly GCF_056163025.1. NCBI lineage: Eukaryota > Viridiplantae > Streptophyta > Magnoliopsida > Poales > Poaceae > Triticum > Triticum urartu. The sequence continues at coordinate 14,567,337 of NW_028259461.1, read as the reverse complement.
AATTAGGATTTCTAAAAAAAAAAAGAAAAAATAAAGGGTCCACTCATAGGAAAACCCAACCTTTCCCCGCATCCGGCACTAATCTATTTTTAACGTCTAATTAGAGCGGGGAATCATTCCAATTAGGAAGTTCAGCTCGTTGCTTTTTATTTTACCAGAATTGGAGCCAGGCTCTATCCATTTATTCATTAGACCCAGAAAATCGTAATTTTGGATTCCATTCAAAAAAGATTGATTTTATTACGACATGCTATTTTTTCCATTCATTACCTTTGAGGATCAGTCGTGGTCTTCTAGACTCTACCAAGAGTCTGGACGAATTTGTTGTTTCATCCAAATGTGTAAAAGATCATAGTCGCACTTAAAAGCCGAGTACTCTACCATTGAGTTAGCAACCCAGATAAAAAAAGGATCTTAGATACGATCGAAATCCAAAAATCAATGGAATTACACCGCGCGCTTCTGTCAAAACATTGAACTAGCAAGACATCAAAAGATTTTTTTTATCGACCATGAAAAACACTCAAATGCCAAAACGAACAGGTCCGGTGAAATTCCACTAAAGTAAAGTTAAAAAAAGAGCGACCCTAATCACGATGGCCAAATTCTCCTTATTTTTAGCGATTTTTATTAACAAAAAATATATATTATAAAAAATATATATTATATTGTATGAGAATACATGCAAGAGGAACACCCTTATCATTTGAGCGAAGTGTAGGCGGAAAAATTGAATATGGAGTGAGGATAAAGAGACCCATCTATCTACAAATTCTATTTGTTCAATAGACCTTTGTCAATGGAAATACAATGGTAAGAAAACAAATTAGATAGAAAAAGTAAATAAAATAGGGGCTTATGTTGGATTGGCACGATATAATATAAATCCAAATAGGATTAAAAAAGAGGTAAATTGTGTCTAAATAATTAGACAACTAGGAATACTAATAATCTTCTCCTATCCTATTTTTTGATTCATTTAGTTCTTCAATTAACTCAAAGTTCTTTCTTTTTCTTTAAAGAATTCTGCCTTCCTTAAAATATCATAAACAGTTCTTGTTGGTTGAGCACCCTTTTCAAGGAAATAGAGAATAGCTGGAACATTTAAACAAGTTTGATTCTTTATCGGATCATAAAAACCTACTTTTTGAAGATCTCTTCCTTCTCTTCGAGATCGAACATCAATTGCAACGATTCGATAGACAGCTTATTGGGATAGATGTAGATAAACAACGCCCCCCCCTAGAAACGTATATGAGGTTTTCTCCTCATACGGCTCGAGAAAATGATTCGAATTTCTGTCGATAATAATAGAAATATAGACTATGACGTGCATTAATTTCCTTACAGAAAAAACAAATTTCATTTATACTCATGACTCAAGTGGGCTAATTTTGCCTGACAAACTTCGAAGGCAAAATCCTTCCAAAATTTTTGAGTCGTCTTTAAACTCTTTTCTTTGTCTCATTTCGAACGAATTGACTTTTATTCCTTATTCTAATCCAACTCTGTTGTTGAGACAATTGAAAATTGTGTTTACTTGTTCTGGAATCCTTTATCTTTGATTTGTGAAATCCTTGGGTTTAGACATTACTTCGGGAATTCCTATTTTTTTCTTTCAAAAGAGTAGCAACATACCCTTTTTTCTTATTTCCTTCGATAAAGCATTTATCTCTTCTATAGAAATCTAATAAGAGGGATTGATTCTGATATACTTTTATTGGACTTTCTTCTTATTTTAACCTTTCGATTTATTTCTATATTAAGGATAGACTGACAAAGTTGGCCTAATTTATTAGTTTTCACTAACCCTAGATTCTTTCCCTTGATAAAAAAAATTCTGTCCTCTCGAGCTCCATCGTGTACTATGTTACTTAAACCCAGCGCAAATTTGGTTCGGAACGAATAGAACAGGCTATGTCGAGCCAAGAGCATTTTCATTACTATGGAAAATGATGGATAGCAAAATCCACAATCGATCATGTCCTTCAAGTCGCACGTTGCTTTCTACCACATCGTTTTAAACGAAGTTTTACCATAACAAACATTCCTCTTTTCATTGCAAAGTGGTATAGAGAATTGATCCAATATGGATGGAATCATGAATAGTCATTGGTTTAGTTTTTTTATACTAATTAAAACTTGCTATCTATGGAGCAATATGGATAAAAGAAAGTAAGTATTTATCCGGGAAGCCTCCGCCAAGATCCAATTTATTTAAACCCATATTAAAATTCTATCATATGAATGAAACATAGTTTGAAAAAGACGACTAAACAAGTTTGCTTAAAACTTATTTATTCTTAAATTTCCACCCTCAACGGATGGCTCGAGATGATCAATCTTGAAGTGAGAAAAGAAGGATTGACTCTTCCTCAATAAATAAACTATCAACCTCCAAAAAAGTTTAATTAATTTAATTACTAGAATTAGAATTCTAGTAGTAATATATTTTTTCAGTACCAAAAACAATTAACTATAATAACTAAATAAACTATTCCAATGAAAAGATTGAAAGTTTTTGGTAGTTATAGAATTCTCGTACTTCTTCAACTCGAATACCAAAAGGAAGAAAAAAATATGACTAAGTGATTTTATAGTAGAGGCATATCCTGAATGTGCTTGATAGATCCCATTTTTTCATGAAAATAAAGATAGTCAATTTGACTGGACTTAAGACTTTATTATGTTTTCTGAGAAAGAATAAGATATCATTATTCTCTTTAATAAACTTTTGTCTCGTACGGAATACTATATGATTTCACCGTTTGTTTCATCAGAAACAATCTGGGACGGAAGGATTCGAACCTCCGAGTAACGGGACCAAAACCCGCTGCCTTACCACTTGGCCACGCCCCATTTCGGGTTTTATGCGACACTAATAAACACTAGTATGTTTATTTGTTATTCGTCAATACCATTTCAATTACATAAAAAAGGAGGGATATTCTCTTGCTAGTATTCTACACATGCGGATAATATAGAATCAAAAAAATGCATTGATCATTACATGGAATTCTATTAAGATATTATATGAAAGTCGAATTTATTCCACTCTCATTTGAGAGTGCGAATACAAGGAGGTATTTTGTGTTTGGGAAAGTCCGAAGAAAAAAGATTTTGAATCTGCCTTTTCCTTCTTTCCCTTAAAAAAATAACTCAAGAAAAATCCAATTATTTACTCTACAAGAATGAAATGCTTGTTATGCCTAATATACTTAGTTTAACCTGTATCTGTTTTAATTCTGTTCTTTATCCTACTAGTTTTTTCTTTGCCAAATTACCCGAAGCTTATGCTATTTTCAATCCAATCGTGGATATTATGCCTGTTATACCTCTATTCTTTTTTCTATTAGCCTTTGTTTGGCAAGCTGCTGTAAGTTTTCGATGAAATCTTTAGTACTCTGTATGCCAAATTGAATGATGTGTTCATTCCAAAAAAATTTTAAAATGGGTAAAAGCCGAGAAGTTTTATATTTTTATATTATGAACCTTCGATTCTAAAATTTAAATTCTTCTACATTGAATGGGTAGCTACAGCAATAAATTTGGATCAGCCTTTCTACTCCCCTGCACCTAGGTTGAGCAGGTACCTAAAGGTACCTACACAATACCTAACCACCTAACCCTATTTTTGCTATTGATAAGAGTGCTTATTATAAAAGAATTCTTGCAATTTTTTTCAAGAATTCTTTTTTGCATTTTTAGGTATAAAAAAAAACCATCCTAGTGGATCCGTGTGGTAAGGAAAAACTGGTAATCTATTCCTTAAAAAAAAATCTTGGAGATTATGTAATGCTTACTCTCAAACTTTTTGTTTATACAGTAGTGATATTCTTTGTTTCACTCTTTATCTTTGGATTCTTATCTAATGACCCAGGACGGAATCCTGGACGCGAGGAGTAAAAATTCAGTTTTTTTTTTTCTTATTGGATTTGTTTCGTACATTTATCTATGAGAAAATCCGGGGGTCAGAATTCTTTCCAATTCGAAAGTCCCAAATGATCCAAGGGAGCGGAAAGAGAGGGATTCGAACCCTCGGTACAAAAAAATTGTACAACGGATTAGCAATCCGCCGCTTTAGTCCACTCAGCCATCTCTCCACGTTCCAAAGCGAAAGGTTTCCGTGATATGATATAGGCAAGAAATAAGAAATAACGGTTGCAAAAAACCCCTTTTTTTTCTTTCAAAAGTCTATAAAAATTATATTGCCAATTCCATTTTAATTATATTCTTTTTTCTTAATGTTAATAAAAAAAGAAGAAAATTCTTGTTTTTTCTTTCTAAAAATCGATATTGGCCGAGAGACAATCAAATAGATTTTCTCTTTAGCGGGCATTTCCATATAGGACTTGTTATAATTATAATAAAACAAGCAGGTTATATAAAAAAAACGCTTTTTTTGTCGATTATTTATCAAGAAAGCAAAAAGGGTTCTTATCAAATCCACCATAAAATTGGAAAGAAGCATAAAGTAAGTAGACCTGACTCCTTTAATGATGCCTCTATCCGCTATTCTGATATATAAATTCGATGTAGATGAAATTGTATAAGCGAATTTTTTTTATTTCCTTAGACTTAGACCGCGCAAGACAAGAATTTTTCGCTATTTACGATTTCATATTCTTGTTACTAGATGTTCTATAGGAATAAGAAGAAATCGCAACTCCTTTGCGCTACACATAAAATTGGATTTCGAAGGTCCATTTTTTTTTTTCAGAATCCTCTATTATTTTAGTTCTTCCACCCATGCAATAGAGAGGGAATGGGAAAAGAAGGGTTACTTTTATTTGCATTTTTCCCTTAAAAGATAGACTTTGAAATAGGAGTCTTGGAATAATGCTGAATTCAAAGGTTTATTTCTTTCTATAGTATAAGAAAAACAATTTATTTCTATTTCTATAGTATAAGAAAAACAAATAAATAGTATAAGAAAAACAAATCGAATCAAATTCATGGATTTACCACGACCTCGGTTGTGACTGTGACTCCATAGATAAAAATGGGAAATTTCTCTCTTCGAGACCATTGAAAAAGGGCATTGAACGAGAAAGAAATCGTCCACAGATAATAAAACTATCATATGCCTTGGAAAGTGATATGAGGTGCTCGGAAATGGTTGAAGTAATTGAATAGGAGGATCACTATGACTATAGCCCTTGGTAGAATTCCTAAAGAAGAAAATGATCTATTTGATACTATGGATGACTGGTTACGAAGGGACCGTTTCGTTTTTGTAGGATGGTCTGGCCTATTGCTCTTTCCTTGTGCTTATTTCGCTTTAGGGGGTTGGTTTACAGGGACAACTTTTGTAACTTCTTGGTATACCCATGGATTGGCTAGTTCCTATTTGGAAGGTTGTAATTTCTTAACCGCAGCAGTTTCTACCCCTGCCAATAGTTTAGCACACTCTTTGTTGCTACTATGGGGGCCCGAAGCACAAGGAGATTTTACTCGTTGGTGTCAATTAGGCGGTCTATGGACTTTTGTAGCTCTCCACGGGGCTTTTGCACTAATAGGTTTCATGTTACGCCAATTTGAACTTGCTCGGTCTGTTCAATTGCGGCCTTATAATGCAATCTCATTCTCTGGTCCAATTGCTGTTTTTGTTTCTGTATTCCTTATTTATCCACTGGGGCAATCTGGTTGGTTCTTTGCGCCGAGTTTTGGCGTAGCAGCGATATTTCGATTCATCCTTTTCTTCCAAGGATTTCATAATTGGACGTTGAACCCATTTCATATGATGGGAGTTGCCGGAGTATTAGGTGCGGCTCTGCTATGCGCTATTCATGGAGCGACCGTAGAAAACACTCTATTTGAGGACGGTGATGGTGCAAATACCTTCCGTGCTTTTAACCCAACTCAAGCTGAAGAAACTTATTCAATGGTCACTGCTAACCGCTTTTGGTCCCAAATCTTTGGTGTTGCTTTTTCCAATAAACGTTGGTTACATTTCTTTATGCTATTTGTACCCGTCACCGGTTTATGGATGAGTGCTATTGGCGTAGTTGGCTTGGCTCTGAACTTACGTGCCTATGACTTTGTTTCCCAGGAAATCCGTGCAGCGGAAGATCCTGAATTTGAGACTTTCTACACCAAAAATATTCTTTTAAACGAGGGTATTCGTGCGTGGATGGCAGCTCAGGATCAGCCTCATGAAAATCTTATATTCCCTGAGGAGGTTCTACCACGTGGAAACGCTCTTTAATGGAACTTTCGTTTTAGCTGGTCGTGACCAAGAAACCACCGGCTTTGCTTGGTGGGCTGGGAATGCCAGACTTATCAATTTGTCCGGTAAACTGCTTGGAGCTCATGTAGCTCATGCCGGATTAATCGTATTCTGGGCCGGAGCAATGAACCTATTTGAAGTGGCCCATTTCGTACCAGAAAAGCCCATGTATGAACAAGGGTTGATTTTACTTCCACACTTAGCTACTCTAGGTTGGGGAGTAGGGCCAGGGGGGGAAGTTCTAGATACTTTTCCGTACTTTGTATCTGGCGTACTTCACCTAATTTCCTCCGCAGTCTTAGGCTTCGGTGGCATTTATCACGCGCTTCTGGGACCCGAGACTCTTGAGGAATCTTTTCCATTCTTTGGTTATGTCTGGAAAGATAGAAATAAAATGACTACAATTTTGGGTATTCACTTAATTTTGTTAGGTCTAGGTGCTTTTCTTCTAGTACTCAAGGCTCTTTATTTTGGCGGTGTATATGATACCTGGGCCCCTGGGGGGGGAGATGTAAGAAAAATTACCAATTTGACCCTTAGTCCCAGTGTTATATTTGGTTATTTACTAAAATCTCCTTTTGGTGGAGAAGGGTGGATTGTTAGTGTAGATGATTTAGAAGATATAATTGGTGGGCATGTATGGTTGGGTTTTATTTGTGTATTTGGCGGAATTTGGCATATTTTAACCAAACCCTTCGCATGGGCTCGCCGTGCATTTGTATGGTCTGGAGAAGCTTACTTGTCTTATAGTTTAGCTGCTTTATCTGTCTTTGGTTTTATCGCTTGTTGTTTTGTATGGTTCAATAATACAGCTTATCCGAGTGAGTTTTATGGACCCACCGGGCCAGAAGCTTCTCAAGCTCAAGCATTTACTTTTCTAGTTAGAGACCAGCGTCTTGGAGCTAATGTGGGATCCGCTCAAGGACCCACAGGTTTAGGTAAATATCTAATGCGTTCCCCAACTGGGGAGGTTATCTTTGGAGGGGAAACTATGCGTTTTTGGGACCTTCGTGCTCCATGGTTAGAACCTCTAAGGGGCCCCAACGGTTTGGACTTGAGTAGGTTGAAAAAAGACATACAACCTTGGCAAGAACGACGCTCAGCAGAATATATGACCCACGCTCCTTTAGGCTCTTTAAATTCCGTGGGTGGCGTAGCTACCGAGATCAATGCAGTTAATTATGTCTCTCCTAGAAGTTGGTTATCAACTTCTCATTTTGTTCTAGGATTCTTCTTTTTTGTGGGCCATTTATGGCATGCAGGAAGAGCCCGAGCTGCTGCAGCAGGTTTTGAAAAGGGAATCGATCGTGATTTGGAACCTGTTCTTTACATGAACCCTCTTAACTAAGATTTTCTTATTTATACCTGTTCTACTTTTTTTCTGTTCTGGCTCGGTTATTCCATCTAGCCGAGCCATTCATTCCTTTTTATGAAAGAAAGATAAGGGACAGAAAAAAAAAATAAATAAAAATGAAAGAAACAAACGTATTCAATAAGCAAAAGGAGAGAGAGGGATTCGAACCCTCGATAGTTCCTAGAACTATACCGGTTTTCAAGACCGGAGCTATCAACCACTCAGCCATCTCTCCACAGCCTAATCCTTATTTTACTCCTACAAATAGAACATAGCCATATAAAAAATAAAAAGATTTATTAGCCTCTAGAAAGATATCAGATACAAGTTCCTTTTCGATATATCTCTGTATACTGTATACACGGATACAGGATCCGCTATACCCGCTTGTGAAATAAAGAGTAAATAATCTCTTCTCACCCCCATATCCAAATAAAAAAGCGGTTTAAGTAATAAATTTGAATTAAAGAGAAGAATCAATGGATTCATGATTAAACCCCTCCTACTTCTTGTATTTTTTTACAATTTTGGTTTAAGTGAGGGATCAAATATGTAGTCAACTTTATTTGATGGTAGCTTGGAGGATTAGAAATATGACTATTGCTTTCCAATTAGCTGTTTTTGCATTAATTGCGACTTCCTCAGTCTTAGTAATTAGTGTACCCCTTGTATTTGCTTCTCCTGATGGTTGGTCAAATAATAAAAATGTTGTATTTTCCGGTACATCATTATGGATTGGACTAGTCTTTCTCGTAGCTATTCTGAATTCTCTCATTTCTTAAATGAAATTTGGTTAATATTTATTAACCCCATAAAAAAGAAATAATAAAGGCCATTTCTTCTAAAAAATTAGAATAGTGAGACGTATTAAAACGCAATTTGCGTTCCGAATTGCTAGCTCTTCTCTTTCAGTATTATGAAATTCCATTCCCATTAGAATATTCATTGACAGATAATAAAAAAAGGAAAACTCTAATATAATAGAAAATGAAATGAAACGGTCGACCCAGACATAGAAGGTCGACCCAGGCGGATATACGCTATAAAATATATACCGTAGCGAGCGTAGTTCAATGGTAAAATATCTCCTTGCCAAGGAGAAGATACGGGTTCGATTCCCGCCGCTCGCCCGCTTAATTTATCAAAGTACTATGATAAAAAGTTTAGTCTAGTTAACTGTTTAACTACTTATATTAAATTAAGTATTAATTAGGTGTTAGTCTAGTGCCGTATCCCTTACTATCTTACCCTTCCTTTGCATCCCACTCAAAAAAAGAGGGCGCTCCAGAGGCAGAAATAGAACTCGCCAACAGAGCTCCAAAAATTGGGTATTAACTGAGACAAACAACGGGCAAACTTTTTTTAAAGGGAAGGGAGAGGTAGACTGTCCCTTTCGTTTCATTTTTATTTTCTGCAGGGTAGGGAGAGGCCTTGCGCCTTCTTTTTTTGAAGGCAAGTGACTTCGCAAACTGCTCAATTTTGCCCTCTAGGGCCGGGAACTAATGAATAAAAAAGGGTTGGATACGCCCCTCTACCATACATATCTAGAGAAATAGAATAGTCCTTTTATACAGACTGCTAAGTGCGGAGACGGGAATCGAACCCGTGACCTCAAGGTTATGAGCCTCGTGAGCTACCAAACTGCTCTACTCCGCTCTGGAGTACCAGAAACTGGTGGACAAAAAAGGCTTGAATACAAGCCTCTAACATGTCTAGACAAATAGAATACTCCTTTTATACAGAATGGAGCGGGTAGCGGGAATCGAACCCGCATCGTTAGCTTGGAAGGCTAGGGGTTATAGTCGACGTTGGTTGATTATTTTTAACGTCTCTAATTCAAAACCGAACATGAAATTTTGATTTCATTCGGCTCCTTTATGGATATTCTCACCACTTAACATCTATGTCAGCTTTTCTATTTGAATGGAACCAAAGCTCTCCGCTTTCTAGATGATCCTTATAGAGTAGGAGATAGAAATTCTATCTAAATTCATCTAATCTACTTACTTCGTTCCCTAATTTCATTCAAGAGATCCTGAGGAAAAGAATTGGGTTTCCACCGAGCTGAAACAATATGCGGATGGTTCTAGTAAACCAAAACTATCGTTTTTTAGCTATTTGGCTTCCTTATTCCTTATTTTAAGAAGATTTAGTTACGATTGGAAATCAACTTTTTTGTATCTTCATCCATAGATCCTTTACTCATATTTTCAAAATTGGAATACTTAATCCAATGCAAAATTATGCTTCGCGACTCTGTACTCATAATCCTATTTTTATTTTGGATGCAATTTAAATTAGTCTTTGGATACAAATCGCCAGAATGTATATTCTTCCTCAATATGCTATTGAGAGGAAAAGGATTTAATCCTTTATAAGAACTAAAGTTTTCATCGGAATATAAAAATAAAAAACTTAAGGATGCCTTAAGTATATCATTTCAAATTCAGTTATTAATAGAACGAATCACACTTTTACCACTAAACTATACCCGCTACATTGTAGATTATGGTATAAATGGTACCCTTTGTCAAGGATAGCCATTTGACAAGAAGGCTAATTCCCCCTTATTGAATCAGATGGAGAAGGTTCATGACACTGAGCCGTTGGTACTTCTACTTCGATCGCTCGCCTTTACTTTAGGATTTAGATAGCCCCTCTGGTCTGTAAAAAAAATCTTTTCTTACCATGCTAATAGCGCCTGAACCAAATGTATTTATTTTGATTAGGATCCTATTCTACGGTTACGACTACAATAATAATTATTTACTTTGCAAGGACGTAAGTGTGTCAGACTGCTAAATTGTTTTATTATTCCTACAATATAAACTAGGGGATATAGGGGGTAACACTGTCCCTATAAATTCCTTTTTTCCTTTTCTTTTTTGTCCAGAATTGAACAAAAAAGAAATTATGGAAGATGTTTTCTTCCCCCATTAAGTCCGAGCCATAGAGTAAGAGTGAGATGAGTTTTCCAAATTCATCATAGACTTTCCCTATGGCTTGATAGAAGTAAGCAGCAAAGAGTCGTAACTTAAAGAAAAAAACGGACAGGGCCGACAGATTTACCTGATGTAAAGAAGATCCTAAAAGTCTCTGATTAGTCGACTCTCTCCATTTAACACTTTCCTCTCTCTCCTTTTTTCCACTGACTCAATTCTAGTTTATTAGATTCTTGTTTAAAAGAATGCAAAAAGTTCAATAGAACTAAGAACACATAAAAAATAGCATAGAGGATCAAGGCCATTACCAAAAGTTCCTCCCAAGGATCCTATATCCTATTGGGTATCTGTTCCCCGCCTTTTCCCGCTAGGATCGGAAATCTTATATTTTCCATATCCATATACCGTTGAATCCTTGGGGTTCCAGAATCCGCCTATTTTACTAGTCTTCGGAAACGGAAAACCCTGAACCAAGAAGAGTTGGATATGTTATGTAGGGTATGTTTTTTTTTATTAATTTTATTTTGAGCTCTCAAGATATCGATATATACATATACAATCTCTACATAATGTCTCTCTCTCTATCTCTATATATTATATATATAATATGTACATTATGCAGTAGACCCATAATGGGAAATCCAAGTGGCTAATTTTTGAATTAAATAAAAAGCCCTTTTAACTCAGTGGTAGAGTAATGCCATGGTAAGGCATAAGTCATCGGTTCAAATCCGATAAAGGGCTTTTTAAATTAGTGGTAGAGTAATCTCGTGCTAAGACGTAAGTCGTTGGTTCGAATCTGATAGAGTACTTTTCTACTAAATTGATTCACTTTTTTTCTTTGTTTTTGAAACTTTCTCTATATTTTTAGAGAATTTTATGACTTAGTGCGGGATGGATGCATTTTTGGTATGAACACTAAATGAAGCACGGAGAATTAATCTATAACGATCAACTAAAAAAAATCCTAGATGAAAACATAACAGAAAAGTTGGAAAAACTCTTTGCTTTGGATCTATTTATACTTTTCGAGTATATTGACAATTCCAAAAAACTGCTCATACTATGATTATAGTATAATCACGAGCGGTTGTATATGGCCCTATCGTCTAGTGATGCCCCTATCGTCTAGTGGTTCAGGACATCTCTCTTTCAAGGAGGCAGCGGGGATTCGACTTCCCCTGGGGGTAGGGAGTATTATGAAAGGAGGTTAATCATAGATTAGCAAAAACCCTAGAATAAATTCTTCCTGGGTCGATGCCCGAGTGGTTAATGGGGACGGACTGTAAATTCGTTGACAATGTCTACGCTGGTTCAAATCCAGCTCGGCCCAAACCAAAAATCTAGGGCTTCGTGAGTATGAACTAAATCCTTTTGTTTTTCTTCCATAAAATAAAATGTCTGATCTATAGAAATAAAAGATAAAGAAAAAAGGGAAATTTTTTTTTCTAATCCATATCTCTCTCATGTCCTTTCTTACAAACAAAAGAGTTTTTCTTATTGAAGGCTGGATTATTATCCATTTTTAGTGATAAAAAATCACGACATACTAGTTATGTCACTCTCACTATACCCACGTATAATATAATATGTGGGTATGTAGTATATGATTCGTCTATTTCTTAGAGTACGAAAGACGAATCGAATCTTCTTATGGTTCTATTTAAGAATGGGTATGCCATACACCCCGCGGGGATTGTAGTTCAATTGGTCAGAGCACCGCCCTGTCAAGGCGGAAGCTGCGGGTTCGAGCCCCGTCAGTCCCGAACTAGGGTTCAATGAATGGAGAAATTGATATTTCCTTTTTCCATGAAAAAAAGGGGCAGGGAGCAAGATCAAATACCCACAGGGCACCCTTACTTCACTTTTTTATTTTGCATCTCTCATTAAAGAGGGAGGGAGGGCATATAGGAATTTTTTTTTCACTACTCCCAATCGATAAAGAAAGACACACATACGATATGTGGATTAGTAGAATTTAGGATATTATATTACTCTATCTTTCTTTATGATGATACCATCCTCATCTTAATTTCCTATTCCACTCTTATGGAATAGAGTACCGGTATTTTACCGGAATCCATACATAAATCGTATTCCCTTTTTATTTCAGACCTCTTTTCCCCATCTCACTTCTACTGCTTATTTGGATGTCTATGTGACCCATAGAAAGTGAAAGTTGGTCATATAATACATACATAATTGTATGTATAACTATAAGAAAAAGGAAGGGAAATTGTATAAGATTAAGAAAGTATAAGATTAAGAAAGCTCGTGGGTTAGAGATATAGAAAAGAAAAAGTAGAAAAGGATTAAAAAAGAGGGAATTCCTAATCCAATCAAAAAACCCATTTTGGTCTTAGTGTGGATAGAGGATCTTCCTATGTTATACTATATAACTCTCATCCGTGAAATATAACTCTCATCCATGAATTGATTTGATAGATCCGATATTCATAATATTGAATTGATTCAGTATTATCAGAATGCAAGCCCTACCCTTGAATTTACAAGATACCCCTTTTTCCTCTCCATGGGATTACATCCCGAGTTATTGTGAAAATAAAAAATAAAGAGGTTATGGAAGTCAATATTCTCGCATTTATTGCTACTGCACTGTTCATTCTAGTTCCTACTTCTTTTTTACTTATTATTTATGTAAAAACAGTCAGCCAAAATAATTAATTGGAATTCCAATTAATCATTGAAGAAATTAAAAAGGGATTAAATAAAAAAAATCCAAGTCTTAAATGAAAGGATCTGGTTGGAATCTTAAAGTGTGGTAGAAAGAACTACATATAGTTTTTTCTACGACACTTTAGATTCTTTCTATTATATTATCTTTGAATCTACATAGAATAGATTAGTAGATTGAAATAGTTAAGTAGTCTAATTCAATTTCTTTTTTCATTGCATCCACTTAATTTCAATCAGGTCAAAATAAAAAAATCTAAGACAATTCTTGACCAAAGAATCCATGGAAGGAAAGAAAAATAATATGAAGAATAGACTATAGTAAAAAGTAAAAGGAAATGGAAAATGTGTGATATGCCGTGAATAGTTCCGTGGAAGAAAGTCTAATTTTCTTATGTATAGAACTTTTTTTAACCATTCGTCATTTCTAGTAGAAATTCTGAATTGGTATAATGGCTCTTTCTTACATTACAACTTACAATACAAGAGTTTCTTACAGGAGTGAAACAAAACTAAAGAAAAAGATTAAAGAATAACGTTTGACAAAATGATTAATGCAAAATGATCCATTAAAGAAAAGAATTGATACAACAATTTGATTACTTAATCAATTAGTAGTATCCCTAGAGTCCACTCCTTCCCCATACTACTAGTGAAAGAGAAAATGTAAAGACTACCATTAAAGCAGCCCAAGCGAGACTTACTATATCCATCTAAATTATGTCTCCTATTTCTATGAAGGGATTATTCTACTATTGATCAATAATCATAGTGGAATCAAGGGTACAGAGTCAAAAAGGGATTCCGCCCTAAGGCCATGGATCAATCAGTTCAAGGAATTTACTCCTAACAAATTCTTATAGGAATTCTGGTAGAATTAGAGAGCATTAAAAATACGAGATACTATAGCCCTTTTTTCCTTAAAAAAGAAAGAGTACGGGAATGATGTCCTGAATAGAAGAAGCGGGAATAGGAAGATTTTTTATTCCTTTTGTTACTCTTTTTTTTTTTTTTAAGCAAAGGACGCCCGAATATACCATAAAATTATCGATAGATAAATATTTATTGGATACCTACCTTACCTAATGTTTATTTTTGACCTAAACCCTGCAGCCTTGCTTTGTATCATTCTATGAAAGAATGAAGAGATTTTATCCATAATACAACTCCTAAATTGATTTTTGATCGACCTATTTAATCTGATTCTCGTTAGAATTAAGTAGTCCTTACTTTAGTGTATGTAGGTAACATAAGATGTACGATAAAAAAATGTATAATAATTAGTAAGTCTTGATATTCTTTCGTGGAGTCCCTTCTTGAATCTTAGATTGAAAAAAAAAAAGAATGCCCCTTAGGGACCTTTCTTTGGATACCAAGATTTCTGACATCTTATCCTCGTATTTTAAAATTATCAAATCGAATCTCAATTAAGAACCAATTCAAATTCATATAATAAAAGAATAAGGAAACACTACCTCACCCCTATTGATAACCATTTTGGCCACTACCGTCAAAACAAACCCTAACCCTAGTTTGAGGATAGAACTATGGTATGGTTTCTCTAAACCCAGTATCGGCAGGCCCAGTTACTCTCTTGCCCGAACTTATGCGAAGTAAAAATTTATCGAATTCGATCAGCACTATAAAAAAAACCTAAGTATTTTATTGATCAGGCGGCACCCAGATTTGAACTGGGGATAAAGGATTTGCAGTCCCCTGCCTTACCGCTTGGCCATGCCGCCAAAAAATCCGATCAAAAATCTAGAAAACAGCAAGTATTCATCCACGTTTTCTTACGAAAAGCCCCTTTTATTTTGAATATAATTCTACTTACTTTTTTCCAATCTTTTTCAAAAAATCTATTCCTGCTTTTTTTGATCCAGTTTCTATTATTCTCCTCGATAGATTCTATCTTAAAACATACATTGTTAACACAATAAAACTTCCCATTTCTTTCTATTGAGATGAAAAAGAAGAAAAAGTGGATTTCTATTCACAGGCTGCAAAATTCAGAATAAATTGGAACCGTTAACTAGAATTCTCTTTTTTTTATTGCAGTAGTGAACTACTCTTAAATCGGTATTATCTCCCCCCCCTTCAATGGCATAATAAAATATTATGGCTTTATGCTTAATCCGTGTATAGGTAAACTTTAGGTCCGAACAGCATTATTATCCAAAGATCCCCTTTATGTACATATCTCTATGGGGAATCATGCTTTAATTTTTCAAAGTATTAAATTAAATATCTTGAATAAAAAAAGGAAATTTGCTCTGATATAGAGTATAACCTGACTATCTTGGCGTACCCAAGTGAAATTACGATAAAAGAAAAGCATGGATATGGGGAGAGGTGGATAACTAGATTGGCATGTACTTAAAAAAGGGACTTACTTTATTTTAGAATTCCACAATGAAATACTGAATTTTCTAGCAATTATACTACTCCGATCCGAAATAAAAAAGAACCCTCAAATTATTTTGAGAAATTAAAGTAAGCACGCTATTCTAAATCGAAGTAAAGTCAAACTTTCTAGTATATTATATTACGGCTTTATTACATTCATAGAAAGGAGATAAAATGAGAAATCTTTGCCATCCAATCTGATTAGAATATCATAACATAAAGTATAAGTGGCAGAATTTTTTTTGTAGGAATGTTTTATCAATTCATTTTCATTTCATTTGTACCCCTGGCAAACTCGAACTTTCGTCCAAATGGTCTCTATTCATATGTATGAAATACATATATGAAATACGTATGTGGAGTTCCCTAGAATTTCATGTGATTCAGTAAACAGAATATAGATTCCATGATTGCTAGATCGATCCATAGGGATTGATGAAGAGTGAGCTGATAATGGAATTTTTCTTTGATAAACAGGAAACTTAAGATTAAGATGCTCCGGAATGGAAACGAGGGAATGTCCACAATACCCGGATTTAGTCAGATCCAATTCGAGGGATTTTGTAGGTTCATTAATCAAGCCTTGGCAGAAGAACTTGACAAGTTTCCAACAATTAAAGATCCAGATCACGAAATTGCATTTCAATTATTTGCGAAAGGATATCAACTGCTAGAACCCTCGATAAAAGAAAGAGATGCTGTGTATGAATCACTCACCTATTCTTCCGAATTATATGTATCTGCGAGATTAATTTTTGGTTTCGATGTGCAAAAGCAAACCATTTCTATCGGAAACATTCCTATAATGAATTCCTTAGGAACCTTTATTATAAATGGAATATACCGAATTGTGATCAATCAAATATTGCTAAGTCCTGGTATTTACTACCGCTCGGAATTAGATCATAAGGGAATTTCTATCTACACTGGCACTATAATATCAGATTGGGGGGGGAGATCGGAATTAGCAATTGATAAAAAAGAAAGGATATGGGCTCGCGTGAGTAGAAAACAAAAGATATCTATTCTAGTTCTATCATCAGCTATGGGTTCGAATCTAAGAGAAATTCTGGATAATGTTTCCTACCCTGAAATTTTCTTGTCTTTCCCGAATGCTAAAGAGAAGAAGAGGATTGAGTCAAAAGAAAAAGCTATTTTGGAGTTTTATCAACAATTTGCTTGTGTAGGTGGGGACCTGGTATTTTCGGAGTCCTTATGCGAGGAATTACAAAAGAAATTTTTTCAACAAAAATGTGAATTAGGAAGGATTGGTCGACGAAATATGAATCGGAGACTTAATCTTGATATTCCTCAGAACAATACATTCTTGTTACCACGAGATGTATTGGCCGCTACGGATCATTTGATTGGAATGAAATTTGGAACGGGTATACTTGACGATGACGATATGAATCACTTGAAAAATAAACGTATTCGTTCGGTTGCGGATCTGTTACAAGATCAATTCGGATTGGCTCTTGGTCGTTTACAACATGCAGTTCAAAAAACTATTCGTAGAGTATTCATACGTCAATCGAAACCGACTCCCCAAACTTTGGTAACTCCAACTTCAACTTCAATTTTATTAATAACTACTTATGAGACCTTTTTTGGCACATACCCGTTATCTCAAGTTTTTGATCAAACGAATCCATTGACACAAACTGTTCATGGGCGAAAAGTGAGTTGTTTAGGTCCTGGAGGGTTGACGGGGAGAACCGCAAGTTTTCGGAGCCGAGATATTCATCCGAGTCACTATGGGCGTATTTGTCCAATTGACACGTCTGAAGGAATCAATGTTGGACTTACTGGATCCTTAACAATTCATGCGAGAATTGATCACTTGTGGGGATCCATAGAGAGTCCGTTTTATGAAATATCTGCTGAGAAAGCAAAAGAAAAAAAAGAGAGACAGGTGGTTTATCTATCACCAAATAGAGATGAATATTATATGATAGCAGCAGGAAATTCTTTGTCCTTGAATCAAGGTATTCAGGAAGAACAGGTTGTTCCGGCTAGATACCGTCAAGAATTCTTGACTATTGCATGGGAACAGATTCATGTTAGAAGTATTTTTCCTTTCCAATATTTTTCTATTGGGGGTTCTCTCATTCCTTTTATTGAGCACAATGATGCGAATCGGGCTTTAATGAGTTCTAATATGCAGCGCCAAGCAGTTCCGCTTTCTCGGTCCGAGAAATGCATTGTTGGAACTGGATTGGAACGCCAAACAGCTCTAGATTCGAGGGTTTCCATTATAGCCGAACGCGAGGGAAAGATCATTTCTACTGATAGTCATAAGATACTTTTATCAAGTAGTGGGAAGACTATAAGTATTCCTTTAGTTAACCACCGTCGCTCTAACAAAAATACTTGTATGCACCAAAAACCCCGGGTTCCACGGGGTAAATCCATTAAAAAAGGACAAATTTTAGCAGAAGGAGCTGCTACAATTGGGGGCGAACTTGCTTTAGGAAAAAACGTATTAGTAGCTTATATGCCATGGGAAGGTTACAATTTTGAAGACGCAGTACTAATTAGCGAACGTTTGGTATATGAAGATATTTATACCTCTTTTCACATCCGGAAATATGAAATTCAGACGGATACGACAAGCCAGGGCTCCGCTGAAAAAATCACTAAAGAAATACCACATCTAGAAGAACATTTACTCCGCAATTTGGACAGAAATGGAGTTGTTAGGTTGGGATCCTGGGTAGAAACTGGTGATATTTTAGTAGGTAAATTAACGCCTCAGATAGCGAGCGAATCATCTTATATCGCGGAAGCTGGATTATTACGGGCCATATTTGGCCTTGAGGTTTCCACTTCAAAAGAAACTTCTCTGAAATTACCTATAGGTGGAAGAGGGCGCGTTATCGATGTGAAATGGATCCAAAGGGACCCGCTCGACATAATGGTTCGTGTATATATTTTACAGAAACGTGAAATCAAAGTTGGGGATAAAGTAGCCGGAAGACATGGGAATAAAGGGATCATTTCCAAAATTTTGCCTAGGCAAGATATGCCCTATTTGCAAGATGGAACACCCGTTGATATGGTCTTCAATCCCTTAGGAGTACCCTCCCGAATGAATGTGGGACAAATATTTGAAAGCTCGCTCGGATTAGCGGGGGATCTGCTAAAGAAACATTATAGAATAGCACCCTTTGATGAGAGATATGAGCAAGAGGCTTCAAGAAAACTTGTGTTTTCAGAATTATATGAAGCCAGTAAAGAAACAAAAAATCCATGGGTATTTGAACCCGAGTACCCGGGAAAAAGCAGAATATTTGATGGAAGAACAGGCGACCCCTTTGAGCAACCTGTTCTAATAGGGAAGTCCTATATCTTAAAATTAATTCATCAAGTTGATGAGAAAATTCATGGGCGTTCTACTGGGCCCTACTCACTTGTTACACAACAACCGGTTAGAGGAAGAGCCAAGCAAGGGGGACAACGAGTAGGAGAAATGGAAGTTTGGGCTTTAGAAGGATTTGGTGTTGCTCATATTTTACAAGAGATACTTACTTATAAATCTGACCATCTTATAGCTCGCCAAGAAATACTTAATGCTACGATCTGGGGAAAAAGAATACCTAATCATGAGGATCCTCCAGAATCTTTTCGAGTGCTCGTTCGAGAACTACGATCTTTGGCTCTAGAACTGAATCATTTCCTTGTATCTGAAAAGAACTTCCAGGTTAATAGGGAGGAAGTTTGATCGGAATAAATATAAATTCTTTTCTTATTTCTATTTTATGATTGACCAATATAAACATCAACAACTTCAAATTGGACTCGTTTCCCCTCAACAAATAAAGGCTTGGGCTAACAAAAACCTACCTAATGGAGAAGTCGTTGGCGAAGTCACAAGGCCCTCTACTTTTCATTATAAAACCGATAAACCAGAAAAAGATGGATTGTTTTGCGAAAGAATCTTTGGACCCATAAAAAGCGGGATTTGCGCTTGTGGCAATTCTCGAGCGAGCGGAGCTGAAAACGAAGACGAAAGATTTTGCCAAAAATGCGGGGTCGAATTTGTGGATTCTCGGATACGAAGATATCAAATGGGATACATCAAACTCGCATGTCCCGTGACTCATGTGTGGTATTTGAAAGGTCTTCCTAGTTATATCGCGAATCTTTTAGATAAACCTCTTAAGAAGTTGGAGGGCCTAGTATACGGCGATTTCTCTTTTGCTAGGCCCAGCACTAAAAAACCCACTTTTTTACGATTACGAGGTTTATTCGAAGAGGAAATTGCATCCTGTAACCACAGCATTTCTCCCTTTTTTTCTACCCCAGGCTTTGCAACATTTCGAAATCGGGAAATTGCGACAGGAGCAGGTGCTATTAGAGAACAATTAGCAGATTTGGATTTGCGAATTATTATAGAGAATTCTTTGGTCGAATGGAAGGAATTAGAAGACGAGGGGTATAGTGGAGATGAGTGGGAAGATAGAAAAAGACGAATAAGAAAAGTTTTTTTGATTAGACGCATGCAATTGGCGAAACATTTTATTCAAACAAATGTAGAACCAGAATGGATGGTTTTGTGCTTATTACCGGTTCTTCCTCCCGAATTGAGACCTATTGTTTATAGGTCTGGAGATAAAGTAGTGACTTCAGACATTAATGAACTTTATAAGAGAGTTATCCGTCGGAACAACAATCTTGCCTATCTATTAAAAAGAAGTGAATTAGCGCCAGCAGATTTAGTAATGTGCCAGGAAAAATTGGTACAAGAAGCCGTGGATACACTTCTTGATAGTGGGTCCCGCGGGCAACCGACGAGGGATGGTCACAATAAAGTATACAAATCACTTTCAGATGTAATTGAAGGTAAAGAGGGAAGGTTTCGCGAGACTCTGCTTGGGAAACGGGTCGATTACTCGGGGCGTTCTGTCATTGTTGTGGGTCCTTCGCTTTCATTACATCAATGTGGATTACCTCTAGAGATAGCAATAAAGCTTTTTCAGCTATTTGTAATTCGCGATTTAATCACGAAACGCGCCACTTCTAATGTAAGGATTGCTAAAAGGAAAATTTGGGAAAAAGAACCCATTGTATGGGAAATACTTCAAGAAGTTATGCGGGGACATCCTGTACTGTTAAATAGAGCACCTACCCTGCATAGATTAGGCATACAGGCCTTTCAACCCACTTTAGTAGAGGGGCGTACTATTTCTTTACACCCATTAGTGTGTAAGGGTTTCAATGCGGACTTTGATGGAGATCAAATGGCTGTTCATCTACCTTTATCCTTGGAAGCTCAGGCAGAAGCCCGTTTACTTATGTTTTCTCATATGAATCTCTTATCTCCCGCTATTGGGGATCCTATTTGCGTACCAACCCAAGACATGCTTATCGGGCTTTATGTATTAACGATTGGAAAGCGTCGAGGTATTTGTGCAAATAGATATAATAGTTGCAGAAACTACCCAAATCTAAAAGTAAATTACAATAATAATAATAATTTTAAATATAGGAAAGATAAAGAACCCCATTTTTCTAGTTCTTATGATGCACTGGGAGCTTATAGACAAAAACTAATCAGTTTAGATAGTCCCTTGTGGCTACGATGGAACCTGGATCAACGCGTCATTGGGTCAAGAGAAGTTCCGATTGAAGTTCAATATGAATCTTTGGGGACTTATCATGAGATTTATGCCCACTATCTAATAATGGGAAATAGAAAAAAAGAAATTCGTTCGATATACATTCGAACCACTCTTGGTCATATTTCTTTTTATAGAGAAATAGAGGAAGCCATACAAGGATTTAGTCAGGCCTATTCATACACTACCTAAACAAGAAAGTTAGATTCGGCGATGCCCCTCCCCTTTCGGGGGGCATTCCGATTTCCCTAGTATCATCATTATTTGCCACGCGAATCCAGATTGAGATTGAGGCAATTAAGTTAATTAAATTTTCGAATCACTGACTCAGGCCCATTGTCGAATCCTACTCAGCAATTGTCGAATCCTACTCAGCCGAAAAGGGGGTACTTATGTATGGCGGAACGGGCCAATCTGGTCTTTCATAATAAAGAGATAGACGGAACTGGTATGAAACGACTTATTAGCAGATTAATAGATCATTTTGGAATGGGATATACATCCCATATACTGGATCAACTAAAGACTCTGGGCTTCCATCAAGCCACTACTACATCGATTTCGTTAGGAATCGAGGATCTTTTAACAATACCCTCTAAGGGATGGTTAGTCCAAGACGCGGAACAACAGAGTTTTCTTTTGGAGAAACACTATTATTATGGGGCTGTACACGCGGTAGAAAAATTACGCCAATCTGTTGAGATATGGTATGCGACAAGTGAATATTTGAAACAAGAAATGAATTCAAATTTTCGGATAACGGATCCTTCTAATCCAGTCTATCTAATGTCTTTTTCAGGAGCCAGAGGAAATGCATCTCAAGTACACCAATTAGTAGGTATGAGAGGATTAATGTCGGACCCTCAAGGACAAATGATTGATTTACCTATTCAAAGCAATTTACGCGAGGGACTTTCTTTGACAGAATATATAATTTCCTGCTATGGAGCCCGCAAAGGGGTTGTAGATACTGCTGTGCGAACAGCAGATGCTGGATATCTTACACGTAGACTTGTTGAAGTAGTTCAACATATTATTGTGCGTAGAAGAGATTGTGGTACTATCCGAGGTATTTCTGTAAGTCCTCAAAATGGGATGACGGAAAAACTTTTTGTCCAAACACTAATTGGTCGTGTATTAGCAGACGATATATATATCGGTTCACGATGCATTGCCGCGCGAAATCAAGATATTGGAATTGGATTAGTCAATCGATTCATAACTGCCTTTCGAGCACAACCATTTCGAGCACAACCAATATATATTAGAACCCCCTTTACTTGCCGAAGCACTTCTTGGATCTGTCAATTATGCTATGGCCGGAGTCCTACTCATAGTGATCTGGTCGAATTGGGAGAAGCCGTAGGTATTATTGCAGGTCAATCAATTGGGGAGCCAGGGACTCAACTAACATTAAGAACTTTTCATACTGGCGGAGTATTCACAGGGGGTACTGCCGACCTTGTACGATCCCCTTCGAATGGAAAAATAAAATTCAATGAGAATTTGGTTCACCCCACACGTACCCGTCATGGGCAGCCTGCTTTTCTATGTTATATAGACTTGCATGTAACTATTCAGAGTCAAGATATTCTATATAGTGTGAATATTCCCTCAAAAAGCTTGATTCTAGTGCAAAATGATCAATATGTAAAATCCGAACAAGTAATTGCGGAGATTCGTGCCGGAACGTCCACTTTACATTTTAAAGAAAGGGTACAAAAGCATATTTATTCTGAATCAGACGGCGAAATGCACTGGAGTACTGATGTTTACCATGCGCCCGAATATCAATATGGTAATCTTCGCCGATTACCAAAAACAAGCCATTTATGGATATTGTCAGTAAGTATGTGCAGATCCAGTATAGCGTCTTTTTCACTCCACAAGGATCAAGATCAAATGAATACTTATGGTAAAAAAGATAGGGAAATTCTTGATTATTCAACGTCGGATCGAATCATGTCCAATGGCCATTGGAATTTTATCTATCCTTCTATTTTTCAAGATAATTCAGATTTGTTGGCGAAAAAGCGAAGAAATAGGTTCGTCATTCCATTACAATATCATCAAGAACAAGAGAAAGAACTAATATCCTGTTTTGGGATTTCGATTGAAATCCCCCTTATGGGTGTTTTACGTAGAAATACTATTTTTGCTTATTTTGACGATCCCCGATACAGAAAAGATAAAAAGGGTTCAGGAATTGTTAAATTTAGATATAGGACCCTAGAAGAAGAATATAGGACTCGAGCGGAAGACTCAGAAGAGGAATATGAGACCCTAGAAGACGAATACAGGACCCGAGAGGACGAATATGAATATGAAACCCTAGAAGAATCTAAATATGGAATCCTAGAAGACGAATACGAATATGAAACCCTAGAAGACGAATATGGGAGCCCAGAAAACGAATATGGGAACCCAGAGAACGAATATAGGACTTTAGAGAAAGACTCAGAAGAGGAATATGGGAGCCCAGAGAGCAAATATAGGACCCAAGAGGACGAATATGGAACTCTAGAGGAAGACTCAGAAGACGAATATGGCAGCCCCGGGGAAAGCGCAGAGGAAAAATATGGTACTTTAGAGGAAGACTCAGAAGAAGATTCAGAGGACGAATACGAGAGCCCAGAGGAAGATTCCATCTTAAAAAAAGAGGGTTTGATTGAGCATCGAGGAACAAAAGAATTTAGTCTAAAATACCAAAAAGAAGTAGATCGGTTTTTTTTCATTCTTCAAGAACTTCATATCTTGCCGAGATCTTCATCCCTAAAGATACTTGACAATAGTATTATTGGAGTGAATACACAACTCACAAAAAATACAAGAAGTCGACTAGGCGGACTGGTCCGAGTGAAGAGAAAAAAAAGCCATACGGAACTCAAAATATTTTCCGGAGATATTCATTTTCCTGAAGAGGCGGATAAGATATTAGGTGGCTGTTTGATACCGCCAGAAAGACAAAAAAAAGATTCTAAGGAATCAAAAAAAAGGAAAAATTGGGTCTATGTTCAACGGAAAAAAATTCTCAAGAGCAAGGAAAAGTATTTTGTTTCCGTTCGCCCTACAGTGGCATATGAAATGGACGAAGGAAGAAATTTAGCAACACTTTTCCCGCAGGATCTCTTGCAAGAAGAAAATAATCTCCAAATTCGACTTGTCAATTTTATTTCTCATGAAAATAGCAAGTTAACTCAAAGAATTTATCACACAAATAGTCAATTTGTTAGAACTTGCTTAGTAGTGAATTGGGAACAAGAAGAAAAAGAAAAGGCTGGTGCTTCCCTTGTTGAGGTAAGAGCAAATGATCTTATTCGCGATTTCCTAAGAATTGAGTTAGTCAAGTCCACTATTTCGTATACACGAAAAAGGTATGGTAGGACAAGTGCAGGACCGATTCCCCATAATAGGTTAGATCGCGCCAATATCAATTCTTTTTATTCCAAGGCGAAGATTGAATCACTTAGCCAACATCCAGAAGCTATTGGCACTTTGTTGAATCGAAATAAAGAATACCACTCTTTGATGATTTTGTCGGCATCCAACTGTTCTCGAATTGGTTTATTCAAGAATTCAAAACATCCCAATGCGATAAAAGAATGGAATCCTAGAATTCCTATTCGAGAAATTTTTGGGCCCTTAGGCGCTATTGTAGCTAGTATATCGCATTTTTCTTCATCTTACTATTTACTAACGCATAATAAAATCCTGTTAAAAAAATATTTGTTCGTTGACAATTTAAAACAAACCTTCCAAGTACTTCAAGAACTTAAATACTCTTTAATAGATGAAAATAAAAGGATTTCTAATTTCGATAGTAACATAATGTTGGATCCATTCCTTTTGAATTGTCACTTTGTCCATCATGATTCTTGGGAAGAGACATTGGCAATAATTCACCTTGGACAATTTATTTGTGAAAATGTATGTCTATTTAAATCGCACATAAAAAAATCCGGTCAAATTTTCATTGTAAATATGAATTCCTTTGTTATAAGAGCAGCTAAACCTTATTTGGCCACTACAGGAGCAACTGTTAATGGTCATTATGGAGAAATCCTTTACAAGGGAGATAGGTTAGTTACGTTTATATATGAAAAATCGAGATCTAGTGACATAACGCAAGGTCTTCCAAAAGTGGAACAAATCTTTGAAGCGCGTTCAATTGATTCATTATCCCCGAATCTCGAAAGGAGAATTGAGGATTGGAATGAGCGTATACCAAGAATTCTTGGGGTCCCTTGGGGATTCTTGATTGGAGCTGAGCTAACCATAGCCCAAAGTCGTATCTCTTTGGTTAATAAAATCCAAAAGGTTTATCGATCCCAAGGGGTACAGATCCATAATAGACATATAGAGATTATTATACGCCAAGTAACATCAAAAGTGCGGGTTTCCGAAGATGGAATGTCTAATGTTTTTTCGCCTGGGGAATTAATCGGACTATTGCGAGCGGAACGAGCAGGACGAGCTTTGGATGAATCGATCTATTATCGGGCAATCTTATTGGGAATAACAAGGGCTTCCCTGAATACCCAAAGTTTCATATCTGAAGCAAGTTTTCAAGAAACTGCTCGAGTTTTAGCAAAAGCTGCCCTACGAGGTCGCATTGATTGGTTGAAAGGCTTGAAAGAAAACGTAGTTCTGGGGGGGATTATACCTGTTGGTACCGGATTCCAAAAATTTGTGCATCGTTCCCCACAAGACAAGAACCTTTATTTCGAAATAAAAAAAAAAAATCTATTCGCGTCGGAAATGAGAGATTTTTTGTTTCTCCATACAGAATTAGTTTCTTCAGATTCTGACGTAACAAACAATTTTTATGAGACATAAGAACCCCCATAAAAATATTTTTTACTTTACTAGACTTTTGAACTTAGAACACTAACAGGTCAAATTTTAGATTTTTAAGATTTTTATTTTAATAAGTAAAACAAGTCAGTTAATTCATTAAGGTGGTTATGTTTATACCATGTATCAATGGCCAACTCTTATCTTAGTACAAGGTTCTCTCGGAACAATTATTATTTATTTCAAGCTATTTCGGATCTTTCTTAATCTTCAAAAAGAACTAAATTCCGTAATGGAATGGTAGGATTAAAAAAAAGGAAGTGTGGAAAAAATGACAAGAAGATATTGGAACATTAATTTGAAAGAGATGATAGAAGCAGGAGTTCATTTTGGTCATGGTATTAAGAAATGGAATCCTAAAATGGCCCCTTACATTTCGGCAAAGCGTAAAGGTACTCATATTATAAATCTCGCTAGAACGGCTCGTTTTTTATCAGAAGCTTGTGATTTAGTTTTTGATGCAGCAAGTCAGGGAAAAAGTTTCTTAATTGTTGGTACCAAAAAAAGAGCAACAGATTTAGTAGCATCAGCTGCAATAAGGGCTCGTTGTCATTATGTTAATAAAAAGTGGTTCAGTGGTATGTTAACGAATTGGTCGATTACGAAAACTAGACTTTCTCAATTTAGAGACTTAAGAGCAGAAGAAAAAATGGGAAAATTCCACCATCTCCCAAAAAGAGATGTGGCAATCTTGAAGAGAAAATTATCTACTTTGCAAAGGTATCTCGGCGGGATCAAATATATGACGAGATTGCCAGACATTGTGATCGTCCTTGATCAGCAAAAAGAGTATATAGCTCTTCGGGAATGTGCCATTTTGGGGATTCCTACTATTTCTTTAGTCGATACAAATTGTGACCCGGATCTCGCGAATATATCGATTCCAGCCAACGATGACACTATGACTTCAATTCGATTGATTCTTAACAAATTAGTATTTTCAATTTGTGAGGGCCGTTCTCTCTATATAAGAAATCGTTGATTAAGAATATATAGTGAATTCTTGGGCAACTGCGTAAATTTATGGAATCACTTACTTTACTATATCTTTTTTTTTGCATAGAATTTTTTTTGCATAGAAAAAAGAAGGGGAATATTGATATATATTAGAGGGTATTGATATATATTATGATCTGATGTGCTTTCTTGGTATCCTAAATATAAGATTAATACTTCAAGTTGCTGAGTTGAGAAAGAGATGGTTGAATCAAAAGAATTCCTTTTTTGAAGTTCAATTTTTATCAGAGGACAATATGAATATTATACCTTGTTCCATTAAAACACTCAAGGGGTTATACGATATATCGGGTGTAGAAGTAGGCCAACACTTCTATTGGCAAATAGGAGGTTTCCAAATTCATGCCCAAGTACTCATCACTTCTTGGGTCGTAATTACTATCTTGCTAGGTTCAGTTGTCATAGCTGTTCGGAATCCACAAACCATCCCGACCGACGGTCAGAATTTTTTTGAATATGTCCTTGAGTTTATTCGAGACTTGAGCAAAACTCAGATTGGAGAAGAATATGGTCCCTGGGTTCCCTTTATTGGAACTATGTTCCTTTTTATTTTTGTTTCGAATTGGTCGGGTGCTCTTTTACCTTGGAAAATTATAGAGTTACCCCATGGGGAATTAGCAGCGCCCACGAATGATATAAATACTACTGTTGCTTTAGCTTTACTCACGTCAGCGGCATATTTTTATGCTGGTCTTAGCAAAAAAGGATTGAGCTATTTCGAGAAATATATTAAACCAACTCCAATCCTTTTACCAATTAACATCCTAGAAGATTTCACAAAACCATTATCGCTTAGCTTTCGACTTTTCGGGAATATATTGGCGGATGAATTAGTCGTTGTTGTTCTTGTTTCTTTAGTCCCCTTAGTAATCCCTATACCGGTCATGTTTCTTGGATTATTTACAAGCGGTATTCAAGCTCT
Source organism: Triticum urartu (assembly GCF_056163025.1). Classification (NCBI taxonomy): domain Eukaryota; kingdom Viridiplantae; phylum Streptophyta; class Magnoliopsida; order Poales; family Poaceae; genus Triticum; species Triticum urartu. The sequence goes on along the minus strand of NW_028259461.1, from coordinate 14,539,298 downwards.
TATTTTTGCAACATTAGCCGCAGCCTATATATAGGTGAATCCATGGAGGGTCATCATTGAATTGACTCTTTTTGGAAATAGTATTTTTTTTTTTTGCAGCTTAGCTCAATTCATGCATGGTTCCAGATAATCTGCTTGGTTGCAAAAAAATAGTTAGAAATGCGTATGAATATATAGCCTAGAGTTGTAGGAGAGAGAATAGAATAGACTATATTATGGAATTTTCAAAGTATATATGCATTAAGGAGGGTGGAGTCAGGCTAGATCTATACTATAATATCCTTAATGTCTATAAGTGGAGTCCTCTTTTATGCAGGTTTCCACTTTAAGCAATGATTTTAGAATCCGATTCAATAGAAAATGAGAAAATATGCAAACAAAATAGAAGAAACAAATGTATATATATAGGATATTATATTATATATTCCTAGGTTAGATTCATTATCTAATCCGATATATGGATATGGAATTCCCTTCTATGTAGTTCGGACAATTCACATTATCATTTCAATTTGATTTCAATTTGTACTTTTTAGTTACTTTACTTCTCCCCAATAGAGCTTAGAAGTAAGAATTTATTGGTTGATTGTATCCTTAACCATTTCTTTTTTTTGACACGAGGAACTACTCACCATGAATCCACTAATTGCTGCTGCTTCTGTTATTGCTGCTGGATTGGCCGTAGGGCTTGCTTCTATTGGACCTGGAGTTGGTCAAGGTACTGCTGCAGGACAAGCTGTAGAAGGTATTGCGAGACAGCCAGAAGCAGAAGGTAAAATACGAGGTACTTTATTGCTTAGTCTAGCTTTTATGGAAGCTTTAACAATTTATGGACTAGTTGTGGCACTAGCGCTTTTATTTGCGAACCCTTTTGTTTAATCTTAAAAAAAAAATTCTTTCGATTTCGATTAGATACTTTTTTCTTTTTTTAGTAAATTGGTATTTGCTTCCACAATTCCAATTATATCAATACTTTATTTAATTTACTCCTATTTATTACTCCTGGAATTATCTATTTATCGGGACAGATAATACCCCATTCTAGGAAGGGCTGAGTTGAGTATTATTAATTTAGAAGATATGCTCACCTTCTTATTTCCCGTCCTTAGTTTAGGAAAGTGGAAAGTTTTTTCCTTTTATTTTAGGAATTTTGGGAACAGAACATTTCAACAAAGGAAGTCTTTCACCGGTCAAACAAGACGTAAGACTTAATCTAAAAGAAATTACTAGATTGAATCTATTTGCATTAAAAAAACCGATCAAAAAAGGGCGAGCGAAGTAAGTGATCGAAAAACTTTGTTCTTTGTTCGTCCTATCTATAAGAGGAGAGCATATGAAAAATGTAACCCATTCTTTCGTTTTTTTAGCTCACTGGCCATCCGCTGGCAGTTTCGGGCTTAATACCGATATTTTAGCAACAAATCTAATAAATCTAACTGTAGTGGTTGGTGTTTTGATTTTTTTTGGAAAGGGAGTGTGTGCGAGTTGTCTATTTCAAGAATAGATTGGATCTATCCGGCTGCACTTTATAATATTTTTTAGTATTTTTCGGATAAATAAGAAAAGGGTGCACGATCTCGACGAATTACTTCTGAATAAATTCAGAAATCATATGGAAGAACCATAGCATTTCGCGACTCATTGGTAAATCAACTTTGATTCTCTATAAACCAAGAATGTGAGACCATTAACACGGTTAAAGCTAAACTGCTTGAAGTCCAGGCAAAAAGAGGTACTCTTTCTACAACTATATTAGTATTAGTACCAATTTAAACGGGAAATAGCTAATGTAAAATTTATCTGATATAGAACACTCATATCGATAAAATGGTTTGAACTATTTACTAGAAAAAAAAGGGGGCACCCTGCCCTTTTTTAACCAATGCCGAATCGACGACCTATGTATAAAAAAGAGAAATTTTTTGGATTTGAAGAAAAAAAAAATAAAAAAGAATTCTATTAATTTTCATTTTCCATTTATTTAGTTAGTTTTTCTTAATGAAATTGAAATTATTAACTAGAGGGCAAATAAAAATAAAGAAACAACTTTGCTGACCATGATATATTTTTATCTAGGCGGAAGAGTCCTCTTAATATTTATCTAGTCTTATATAGGTTTCGGTATATTGAAATATAAACATAAAAAAGAAGATAGAGGATAGGCTCATTACTTAAAAAAAAGATATGGAAATAGCTATAGAAAAAAAAAAAGGAGCGTGAGAGCCAAATGAATCGAAAGATTCATGTTTGGTTCGGGAAGAGATCATAAAAGTTGTAAACTTACAAAATAATCTACTTTCATTAAAAGATTTATTAGATAATCGAAAACAGAGGATCTTGAGTACTATTCGAAATTCAGAAGAATTGCGTAGAGGGACCATTGAGCAACTCGAAAAAGCTCGGATTCGATTACAGAAAGTCGAACTAGAAGCGGATGAGTATCGAATGAATGGATACTCTGAGATAGAACGAGAAAAAGCAAATTTGATTAATGCTACTTCTATTAGTTTGGAACAATTGGAAAAGTCTAAAAACGAAACCCTTTATTTTGAAAAACAAAGGGCAATGAATCAGGTCCGACAGCGGGTTTTCCAACAGGCCGTACAAGGAGCTCTAGGAACTCTGAATAGTTGTTTGAATACCGAGTTACATTTCCGTACGATTCGTGCTAATATTGGCATTCTCGGGTCCCTGGAATGGAAGAAATAATTAAATTAATTAGGCCTTGAACTTCTACTTTCGTTTAGAATTTAGGCATTATTTTTCCCCTTGCTTCCGAAAAAAGAGTCAAGAAACACTAATGGCAACCCTTCGAGTCGACGAAATTCATAAAATTCTCCGCGAACGTATTGAACAATATAATAGGAAAGTAGGGATTGAGAATATAGGTCGCGTAGTTCAAGTGGGGGATGGGATTGCTCGTATTATAGGTCTTGGTGAAATAATGTCAGGTGAATTAGTCGAATTTGCAGAAGGTACTAGGGGTATTGCTCTGAATTTGGAATCCAAAAATGTTGGGATTGTATTAATGGGCGATGGGTTGATGATACAAGAGGGAAGTTTTGTAAAAGCAACAGGAAGAATTGCTCAGATACCCGTGAGTGAGGCTTACTTGGGTCGTGTTGTAAATGCTCTGGCTAAACCTATTGATGGGAAAGGCGAAATTATAGCTTCCGAATCTCGCTTAATTGAATCTCCTGCTCCAAGTATAATTTCCAGGCGTTCCGTATACGAACCTCTTCAAACAGGGCTTATTGCTATCGATTCGATGATCCCTATAGGGCGCGGTCAGCGAGAGTTAATTATTGGGGACAGACAGACTGGCAAAACAGCAGTAGCCACAGATACAATTCTCAATCAAAAAGGGCAAGGTGTAATATGTGTTTATGTAGCTATCGGTCAAAGAGCATCCTCCGTAGCTCAAGTAGTAACTACTTTCCATGAGGAGGGGGCCATGGAATACACTATTGTAGTAGCTGAAATGGCGGATTCACCTGCTACATTACAATACCTCGCTCCTTATACGGGAGCAGCCCTGGCTGAGTATTTTATGTACCGCGAACGGCATACTTTAATAATTTATGATGATCTCTCCAAACAGGCACAAGCTTATCGCCAAATGTCCCTTCTATTAAGAAGACCTCCCGGACGTGAGGCTTATCCAGGGGATGTTTTTTATTTGCATTCACGCCTTTTAGAAAGAGCCGCTAAATTAAATTCTCTTTTAGGCGAAGGAAGTATGACCGCTTTACCAATAGTTGAGACTCAATCTGGAGACGTTTCCGCCTATATTCCTACTAATGTAATCTCCATTACAGATGGACAAATATTCTTATCTGCGGATCTATTCAATGCCGGAATTCGACCCGCTATTAATGTGGGTATTTCTGTTTCCAGAGTAGGATCCGCGGCTCAAATTAAAGCCATGAAACAAGTAGCTGGCAAATCAAAATTGGAACTAGCGCAATTCGCAGAGTTACAAGCCTTTGCACAATTCGCCTCTGCTCTCGATAAAACAAGTCAGAATCAATTGGCAAGGGGTCGACGATTAAGGGAATTGCTTAAACAATCCCAGGCAAATCCTCTCCCAGTGGAAGAGCAGATAGCTACTATTTATACCGGAACAAGAGGATATCTTGATTCGTTAGAAATTGAACAGGTAAATAAATTTCTGGATGAGTTACGTAAACATCTAAAAGATACTAAACCTCAATTCCAAGAAATTATATCTTCTAGCAAGACATTCACCGAGCAAGCGGAAATCCTTTTGAAGGAAGCTATTCAGGAACAGCTGGAACGGTTTTCTCTTCAGTAACAAATAAATTTTGCATGTCTACTCTTGTTAGTAGAATAGGAATCGTTGAGAAAGCTTTTTCATTTGAATCATGCAAAAAAGTTTTCTTTGTTTTTAGTTTAGTATAGTTATTTAAAGAATAGATAGAAATAAGATTGCGTCCAATAGGATTTGAACCTATACCAAAGGTTTAGAAGACCTCTGTCCTATCCATTAGACAATGGACGCTTTTCTTTCATATTTTATTCTTTCTTTTATTTTTTTGCTTCTTCCGAGAAAAAACTGTTAGACCAAAACTCTTTTAGGAAATCAAAAAATCCAGATACAAATGCATGATGTATATATTATATCATGCATATATCATAAAGAAGGAGTATGGAGGCGGTAGTGGGAATCGAACCCGCAACCCCAAGGTTATGAGCCTTATGAGCTACCAAACTGCTCTATACTCTTAAACTAAAGAGGGGTAACTAGTGGATAAAAGAGGGTTGGATACGCCCCTCTACCAATATCTATACAAATAGAATAGTCCATTTATACAGAATGGTAAAGAGGGCTCCTCTATGATTATCAATTCCAGAAATCCATACAAATACGAAAGGGTATTTTATCCTTACCAACTGGATCTTGTTGCACCCGGTAACAAACATTCATAAACCATGTCTCGAAGTACGTGTCCGGATAGCCCAAAATGTCGATAGTTAGCTCTAGGTCTTCCGGTCAAAAAACAACGTCGATGAAGGCGTGTAGGTGCACTATTACGCGGTAGGGATTGCAATTTTTCTCGCATTTTCGTTTTTTCACTCAAACTCAAGGGAGAAACTTTGCTTCTTATCTTTTTTTTTAAAGATTGACGAATCAAATGATATTTCTGTTCTAATTTCTGCCGCTTCTTCTCCCTCTGAATCAAACTTTTTTTTGCCATAATGTGTCGTTGCTATTATTACCAAGTATACGGTTCTAATCCTAGATGGAAAAATAAATAGAAAAAGAAATCTAAAAAGGCAGATCCTCCCTCTCTATCAAGAGTAATGAACTAGGTGCTGATACAGTACAAAAAAACAAACTAAATTAACCAAACTTGCCTGATGTTGAGGCAATCAAGAAAGCTGCATAAGTGAATATATAACCCACGGAAAAGTGAGCTAATCCAACCAATCTTGCTTGCACAATGGAAAGAGCCACGGGCTTATCTCTCCAGCGAATTAAATTAGCTAAAGGTGTGCGTTCATGAGCCCATGCTAAAGTCTCAATTAATTCCTGCCAATACCCCCGCCAGGAAATTAAGAACATAAATCCAGTAGCCCAAACAAGATGTCCAAATAAGAACATCCACGCCCATACCGATAAACTATTCATCCCAAAAGGATTATATCCATTGATAAGTTGTGAAGAGTTTAACCATAGGTAATCTCTTAACCATCCCATCAAATAAGTGGAGGATTCATTAAATTGTGAAACGTTGCCCTGCCATAATGTGATATGTTTCCAATGCCAATAAAAAGTAACCCACCCAATGGTATTTAACATCCAGAAAACTGCCAAATAAAATGCGTCCCAAGCAGAAATATCACAAGTACCGCCGCGCCCTGGGCCGTCACAAGGAAAACTATATCCAAAATCCTTTTTATCTGGCATTAATTTGGAACCGCGTGCATCTAAAGCGCCCTTTACTAAAATCAATGTAGTTGTATGCAAACCTAGAGCAATAGCATGATGAACCAAGAAATCCCCAGGTCCTATTGTTAAGAAAAGCGAATTACTATTCTCATTAACAGCATTCAACCATCCGGGCAACCATAGGCTTCGACCCGCATTGAAAGCGGGGCCATTCGTTGAAGATAAGAGTATATCGAACCCATATGTCGTCTTGCCATGAGCAGATTGTATCCATTGGGCAAATATAGGTTCGATCAAGATTTGCTTTTCTGGAGTACCAAAAGCAAGCATGACGTCGTTATGAACATAAAGGCCCAAGGTATGGAATCCTAGAAAGAGGCTAGCCCAACTTAAATGAGATATGATAGCTTCTTTATGGTCTAACATTCTTGCCAATACATTATCCTCATTCTGTTCCGGATTGTAATCCCTAATGAAAAAAATAGCTCCATGAGCAAAAGCCCCTGTCATGATGAACCCTGCAATATATTGGTGATGAGTATATAAAGCAGCTTGAGTAGTAAAGTCTTGTGCTATGAATGCATAAGGAGGTAAAGAGTACATATGTTGAGCTACTAAGGAAGTAATAACCCCTAAAGAAGCTAGAGCAAGACCTAACTGAAAATGAATCGAATTGTTGATTGTGTCATAAAGGCCCTTATGCCCACGCCCTAATCGACCCCCCGGAGGAGTATGCGCTTCTAAAAGATCTTTAATACTGTGCCCAATTCCGAAGTTAGTTCGATACATGTGACCGGCAATGAGAAAAATAAATGCAATAGCTAAATGATGGTGAGCCATATCGGTCAGCCACAAACTTTGTGTTTGTGGATGGAATCCCCCAAGAAGAGTTAGAATGGCAGTTCCCGCTCCTTGAGCGGTACCAAATAAATGATTACTCGAATCAGGGTTTTGGGCATAAAGATTCCATTGACCCGTCAAAAGGGGTCCCAACCCCTGGGGATAGGGTAATACATCTAAGAAATTATTCCATCGAACGTACTCCCCCCTGGATGCGGGAATAGCAACATGAACTAAATGTCCTGTCCAAGCCAAAGAACTTACCCCGAAAAGTCCTGACAAATGATGATTGAGACGAGATTCCGCGTTTTTGAACCACGAAAGGCTTGGTTTCCATTTGGGTTGTAGATGTAACCAACCCGCTATTAAGGACAGCGTAGAAAGAAATAATAGAAAAAGAGCTCCAGTATAAAGATCCTCATTGGTGCGTAATCCTATTGTATACCACCACTGATAAACTCCAGAATAAGCAATATTCACTGGACCAGCAGCACCTCCTCGAGTAAAGGCTTCCACAGCGGGTTGACCAAAATGAGGATCCCAAATCGCATGAGCAATAGGTCTTACGTGTAAAGGATCCTGTATCCATGATTCAAAATTTCCTTGCCAAGCTACATGAAACAGATTTCCGGACGTCCATAGAAAGATTATTGCTAATTGCCCAAAGTGAGAAGCAAAAATGTTCTGATAAAGACGTTCTTCAGTAATATCATCATGACTTTCGAAATCATGTGCGGTAGCAATACCAAACCAAATACGACGAGTAGTGGGGTCCTGAGCTAAGCCTTGGCTAAACCTGGGAAATCTTAATTCCATAATGCCTTTCAAATCCTCCTAGCCACTATCCTACTGCAATAATTCTCGCTAAGAAGAATGCCCATGTCGTGGCAATTCCACCCAGAAGGTAATGGGTTACTCCTACAGCGCGTCCTTGTATAATGCTCAAGGCTCTAGGCTGAGTAGCAGGAGCAACTTTTAATTTGTTATGAGCCCAAACGATAGATTCAATGAGTTCTTGCCAATAACCACGGCCGCTGAATAAAAACATTAAACTGAAGGCCCAGACAAAATGAGCACCTAAGAAAAAAAGACCATATGCAGATAATGAAGAACCATAAGACTGAATGACTTGCGATGCCTGTGCCCACAAGAAATCTCGAAGCCACCCATTAATCGTAATGGAACTCTGTGCAAAGTTTCCCCCTGTAATATGAGTTACCACCCCTTGATCACTTATAGTACCCCAAACATCCGACTGCATTTTCCAACTGAAATGGAAAATGACTACCGAAATTGCATTGTACATCCAGAATAAACCTAAGAAAACATGATCCCAGGCGGATACTTGACATGTTCCCCCTCGGCCAGGCCCATCGCAAGGAAAGCGAAAACCTAGATTTGCTTTATCGGGTATCAAACGGGAACTCCGAGCAAATAAAACACCTTTCAAAAGTATTAATACAGTCACATGTATGGTAAATGCATGAATGTGATGGACTAAAAAATCTGCGGTTCCTAATGGAATAGGTAACAAAGCCACTTTGCCACCTACTGCTACTAACTCGCCGCCTCCCCACGTTAAGCTAGTACTTGTTGTTGCACCAGGAGCTGTTACGCCAGGCGCAGTAGCATGGATATTTTGTACCCATTGAGCAAAGATAGGTTGTAATTGTATGGCAGTATCCGAAAACATATCTTGTGGACGGCCTAAAGCACTCATGGTATCATTATGAATGTACAAGCCAAAACTGTGAAAACCTAGAAATATACATACCCAGTTAAGGTGGGATATGATTGCATCGCGGTGTCTAAGGACGCGATCTAATAGATCGTTGTATCGAGTAGTTGGATCATAGTCTCTTACCATAAAAATTGCTGCATGTGCAGCAGCACCGACTATTAGAAATCCGCCAATCCACATGTGGTGTGTGAACAAGGAAAGTTGTGTACCATAGTCAGTAGCTAGGTAT
>NW_028259461.1:14520964-14530074 GCF_056163025.1 Triticum urartu | reverse complement strand
CATGAAAAAATGGGATCTATCAAGCACATTCAGGATATGCCTCTACTATAAAATCACTTAGTCATATTTTTTTCTTCCTTTTGGTATTCGAGTTGAAGAAGTACGAGAATTCTATAACTACCAAAAACTTTCAATCTTTTCATTGGAATAGTTTATTTAGTTATTATAGTTAATTGTTTTTGGTACTGAAAAAATATATTACTACTAGAATTCTAATTCTAGTAATTAAATTAATTAAACTTTTTTGGAGGTTGATAGTTTATTTATTGAGGAAGAGTCAATCCTTCTTTTCTCACTTCAAGATTGATCATCTCGAGCCATCCGTTGAGGGTGGAAATTTAAGAATAAATAAGTTTTAAGCAAACTTGTTTAGTCGTCTTTTTCAAACTATGTTTCATTCATATGATAGAATTTTAATATGGGTTTAAATAAATTGGATCTTGGCGGAGGCTTCCCGGATAAATACTTACTTTCTTTTATCCATATTGCTCCATAGATAGCAAGTTTTAATTAGTATAAAAAAACTAAACCAATGACTATTCATGATTCCATCCATATTGGATCAATTCTCTATACCACTTTGCAATGAAAAGAGGAATGTTTGTTATGGTAAAACTTCGTTTAAAACGATGTGGTAGAAAGCAACGTGCGACTTGAAGGACATGATCGATTGTGGATTTTGCTATCCATCATTTTCCATAGTAATGAAAATGCTCTTGGCTCGACATAGCCTGTTCTATTCGTTCCGAACCAAATTTGCGCTGGGTTTAAGTAACATAGTACACGATGGAGCTCGAGAGGACAGAATTTTTTTTATCAAGGGAAAGAATCTAGGGTTAGTGAAAACTAATAAATTAGGCCAACTTTGTCAGTCTATCCTTAATATAGAAATAAATCGAAAGGTTAAAATAAGAAGAAAGTCCAATAAAAGTATATCAGAATCAATCCCTCTTATTAGATTTCTATAGAAGAGATAAATGCTTTATCGAAGGAAATAAGAAAAAAGGGTATGTTGCTACTCTTTTGAAAGAAAAAAATAGGAATTCCCGAAGTAATGTCTAAACCCAAGGATTTCACAAATCAAAGATAAAGGATTCCAGAACAAGTAAACACAATTTTCAATTGTCTCAACAACAGAGTTGGATTAGAATAAGGAATAAAAGTCAATTCGTTCGAAATGAGACAAAGAAAAGAGTTTAAAGACGACTCAAAAATTTTGGAAGGATTTTGCCTTCGAAGTTTGTCAGGCAAAATTAGCCCACTTGAGTCATGAGTATAAATGAAATTTGTTTTTTCTGTAAGGAAATTAATGCACGTCATAGTCTAATTTCTATTATTATCGACAGAAATTCGAATCATTTTCTCGAGCCGTATGAGGAGAAAACCTCATATACGTTTCTAGGGGGGGGCGTTGTTTATCTACATCTATCCCAATAAGCTGTCTATCGAATCGTTGCAATTGATGTTCGATCTCGAAGAGAAGGAAGAGATCTTCAAAAAGTAGGTTTTTATGATCCGATAAAGAATCAAACTTGTTTAAATGTTCCAGCTATTCTCTATTTCCTTGAAAAGGGTGCTCAACCAACAAGAACTGTTTATGATATTTTAAGGAAGGCAGAATTCTTTAAAGAAAAAGAAAGAACTTTGAGTTAATTGAAGAACTAAATGAATCAAAAAATAGGATAGGAGAAGATTATTAGTATTCCTAGTTGTCTAATTATTTAGACACAATTTACCTCTTTTTTAATCCTATTTGGATTTATATTATATCGTGCCAATCCAACATAAGCCCCTATTTTATTTACTTTTTCTATCTAATTTGTTTTCTTACCATTGTATTTCCATTGACAAAGGTCTATTGAACAAATAGAATTTGTAGATAGATGGGTCTCTTTATCCTCACTCCATATTCAATTTTTCCGCCTACACTTCGCTCAAATGATAAGGGTGTTCCTCTTGCATGTATTCTCATACAATATAATATATATTTTTTATAATATATATTTTTTGTTAATAAAAATCGCTAAAAATAAGGAGAATTTGGCCATCGTGATTAGGGTCGCTCTTTTTTTAACTTTACTTTAGTGGAATTTCACCGGACCTGTTCGTTTTGGCATTTGAGTGTTTTTCATGGTCGATAAAAAAAATCTTTTGATGTCTTGCTAGTTCAATGTTTTGACAGAAGCGCGCGGTGTAATTCCATTGATTTTTGGATTTCGATCGTATCTAAGATCCTTTTTTTATCTGGGTTGCTAACTCAATGGTAGAGTACTCGGCTTTTAAGTGCGACTATGATCTTTTACACATTTGGATGAAACAACAAATTCGTCCAGACTCTTGGTAGAGTCTAGAAGACCACGACTGATCCTCAAAGGTAATGAATGGAAAAAATAGCATGTCGTAATAAAATCAATCTTTTTTGAATGGAATCCAAAATTACGATTTTCTGGGTCTAATGAATAAATGGATAGAGCCTGGCTCCAATTCTGGTAAAATAAAAAGCAACGAGCTGAACTTCCTAATTGGAATGATTCCCCGCTCTAATTAGACGTTAAAAATAGATTAGTGCCGGATGCGGGGAAAGGTTGGGTTTTCCTATGAGTGGACCCTTTATTTTTTCTTTTTTTTTTTAGAAATCCTAATTATTCTTGATTATGGATTGAATAAGGGATGTTATGGATTGAATGTGTAAAAGAAGCAGTATATTGATAAAGAGGCTGTATTCCAAAGTCAAAAGAGCGATTGGCCTGCAAAAATAAAAAACTTGTTCTGTTCTTTTTTTTTAATTAGAACAAACATAAACTAATTGGGTAGAAAAGGAGCAGAAAAAGATCTGTGGATTAGACTCCCTTTCTTTCCAGGGTTTGTATTAAAAATGCAACACCCTGTTCTGACCATATTGCACTATGTATCATCATTCGATAAACCGAGAAATGCTTCTTCTCTCTGATTCAAGTAGAAATACAAATGGAAAAATTCGAAGGGTATTCAGAAAAACATAAATCTCGTCAACAATACTTTGTCTACCCACTTCTCTTTCAGGAATATATTTATGCATTTGCCCACCATTATGGATTAAATGGTTCTGAACCTGTGGAAATAGTTGTTAGTTGTAATAACAAGAAATTTAGTTCACTACTTGTGAAACGTTTAATTATTCGAATGTATCAGCAGAATTTTTTGGATAACTCGGTTAATCATCCTAACCAAGATCGATTATTGGATTACAAAAATTATTTTTATTCTGAGTTTTATTCTCAGATTCTATCTGAAGGGTTTGCGATCGTTGTGGAAATCCCATTCTCGCTACGGGAATTTTTTTGTCTGAAAGAAAAAGAAATACCAAAGTTTCAGAATTTACGCTCTATTCATTCAATATTTCCCTTTTTAGAAGACAAATTTTTGCATTTGGATTATCTATCACATATAGAAATACCCTATCCTATCCATTTGGAAATCCTGGTTCAACTCCTTCAATACCGTATCCAAGATGTTCCATCTTTGCATTTATTGCGATTCTTTCTCAACTATTATTCGAATTGGAATAGTTTTATTACTTCAATGAAATCCATTTTTTTTTTTCAAAAAGAAAATAAAAGACTATTTCAATTCCTATATAACTCTTATGTATCAGAATATGAATTTTTTTTGTTGTTTCTTCGTAAACAATCTTCTTGCTTACCATTAGCATCTTCTGGAACTTTTCTGGAACGAATCCACTTTTCTAGGAAGATGGAACATTTTGGGATAATGTACCCTGGTTTTTCTCGGAAAACCCTATGGTTCTTTATGGATCCTCTTATGCATTATGTTCGATATCAAGGAAAGGCAATTCTTGCATCAAAAGGCACTTTTTTTTTGAAGAAGAAATGGAAATGCTACCTTATCAATTTCTGGCAATATTATTTCTGTTTTTGGACTCAGCCGCGAAGAATCCATATAAACCAATTAGCAAACTCTTGCTTCGATTTTATGGGGTACCTTTCAAGTGTACAAAAAAGTTCTTTGTTAGTAAGGAATCAAATGCTGGAGAATTCATTTCTAATAGATACTCGAATGAAAAAATTCGATACCATAGTCCCCGCTACTCTCCTCATAGGATACTTATCAAAAGCTCAATTTTGTACTGGATCGGGGCATCCTATTAGTAAACCCATTTGGACAGATTTATCAGATTGGGATATTCTTGATCGATTTGGTCGGATATGTAGAAATCTTTTTCATTATCATAGTGGATCTTCGAAAAAACGGACTTTGTATCGACTAAAGTATATACTTCGACTTTCATGTGCTAGAACTTTAGCTCGTAAACATAAAAGCACGGTACGAACTTTTATGCAACGATTGGGTTCGGCATTTTTAGAAGAATTTTTTATGGAAGAAGAGCAAGTTTTTTCTTTGATGTTCACCAAAACAACTCTTTTTTCTTTCTGTGGATCACACACTGAGCGTATTTGGTATTTGGATATTATACGTATCAATGACCTGGTCAACCCTCTTAATTAATCATTAGACGAAATTAAGAAACAGGAAAGGGTTGATAAATGATCAAGAAAAAACTTTTCTATTTTTCATTCTGAAATGTTCTTTTTATTATAATAAAGAGTAGGTGAATCAACTTACTAATTAAAAAAATTAGTAGAACTTCCTCTTTGGAATAGAAATTGGCTATTTCTACATAGGGAAAGTCGTGTGCAATGAAAAATGCAAGCACGATTTGGGGAGGGATTTTTCTCTATTGTAACAAGGAAGAATTATCTACTCCATCCGACTAGTTCCGGGTTCGAGTCCCGGGCAACCCATATAGAAAAGACCCATCAAAGTTTTTCACTTTGACTCACTTCATTTACAAATACAAAATTATTGGTTTGGTTAATTTAGTTATATGGATAGCTAATCTTTGGGCTGACTTGGTTGACATTGGTATATAGTCTATGTTATACTGTTAAATAACAAGCCTTCTATTATCTATATTCTAGTTAATACGTGTGCTTGGGAGTCCTTGCAATTTGAATAAACCAAGATCTTACCATGACTGCAATTTTAGAGAGACGCGAAAGTACAAGCCTGTGGGGTCGCTTCTGCAACTGGATAACTAGCACTGAAAATCGTCTTTACATCGGATGGTTCGGTGTTTTGATGATCCCTACCTTATTGACCGCAACTTCTGTATTTATTATCGCCTTCATCGCTGCCCCTCCAGTAGATATTGATGGTATTCGTGAGCCTGTTTCTGGTTCTTTACTTTATGGAAACAATATTATCTCTGGTGCTATTATCCCTACTTCTGCGGCGATCGGATTGCACTTTTACCCAATTTGGGAAGCTGCATCTGTTGATGAGTGGTTATACAATGGTGGTCCTTATGAGCTAATTGTTCTACACTTCTTACTTGGTGTAGCTTGTTATATGGGTCGTGAGTGGGAACTTAGTTTCCGTCTGGGTATGCGTCCTTGGATTGCTGTTGCATATTCAGCTCCTGTTGCAGCTGCTACTGCTGTTTTCTTGATTTACCCTATTGGTCAAGGAAGCTTTTCTGATGGTATGCCTTTAGGAATCTCTGGTACTTTCAACTTTATGATTGTATTCCAGGCAGAGCACAACATCCTTATGCATCCATTCCACATGTTAGGTGTAGCTGGTGTATTCGGCGGTTCCCTATTCAGTGCTATGCATGGTTCCTTGGTAACCTCTAGTTTGATCAGGGAAACTACTGAAAATGAATCCGCTAATGAGGGTTACAAATTTGGTCAAGAGGAAGAAACTTATAATATTGTGGCTGCTCATGGTTATTTTGGCCGATTAATCTTCCAATATGCTAGTTTCAACAACTCTCGTTCTTTACACTTCTTCTTGGCTGCTTGGCCTGTAGTAGGAATCTGGTTCACTGCTTTAGGTATTAGTACTATGGCTTTCAACCTAAATGGTTTCAATTTCAACCAATCTGTAGTTGATAGTCAAGGTCGCGTTATTAATACTTGGGCTGATATCATCAACCGTGCTAACCTTGGTATGGAAGTAATGCACGAACGTAATGCTCACAACTTCCCTCTAGACTTAGCTGCTGTTGAAGTTCCATCTATTAATGGATAAGGTTTTTCTGCTAACATATAAGAATTTTTGAAGACAGAAATACCCAATATCTTGTTCTAGCAAGATATTGGGTATTTCTGTCTTTATTTTGAATCTTTTTTTCTTCTTAATCTTTCTATTCAGAATTCAGTTAACGACGAGATTTAGTATCCTTTCTTGCATTTTCATAACTCGTGAAATGCCGAGTAGGCACGAATTCCCCCAATTTGCGACCTACCATAGGATTTGTTATGTAAATAGGTATATGTTCCTTTCCATTATGAATCGCGATTGTATGGCCAACCATTGTGGGTAGAATGCTAGATGCCCGGGACCACGTTACTATTGTTTCTTTCTCCTCCTTCATATTGACCTTTTCTATCTTTGCCAATAAATGATGAGCTACAAAAGGATTCGTTTTTTTTCGTGTCACAGCTGATTACTCCTTTTTTCCTTTTTAAAGAGTGGCATTCTATGTCCAATATCTCGATCGAAGTACGGAGGTCAGAATAAATAGAATAATGATCAATGGAAAAAAGAAAAAAATCCTTTAGCTGGATAAGGGGCGGATGTAGCCAAGTGGATCAAGGCAGTGGATTGTGAATCCACCATGCGCGGGTTCAATTCCCGTCGTTCGCCCATCGCATTATTGCAAATTCCAAAAATGCAATTTTCCATATTCCTAGTTACGTATTTACTTACGGCGACGAAGAATAAAACTATCGCTATATTTTTTCCTTTTCCTAGTTCTTCTTCCAAGCGCAGGATAACCCCAAGGGGTTGTGGGTTTTTTTCTACCAATGGGAGCTTTCCCTTCACCGCCCCCATGGGGGTGGTCCACAGGGTTCATAACTACCCCTCTTACTACGGGGCGTTTACCTAGCCAACACTTAGATCCGGCTCTACCCAAACTTTTTTGGTTCACCCCAACATTACCCACTTGTCCGACTGTTGCTAAGCAGTTTTGGGATACTAAACGGACCTCCCCAGATGGTAATCTTAAAGTGGCCGATTTACCCTCTTTTGCAATGAGTTTCGCTACAGCACCTGCTGCTCTAGCTAATTGCCCACCCCTTCCACGTGTGATTTCTATGTTATGCATGGCCGTGCCTAAGGGCATATCGGTTGAAGTAGATTCTTCTTTTCTCTCAAAAAACCCCTTCCCAAACTGTACAAGCTTCTTCCAAAGCATACGGCTTTCTAGATGTATATGACGATCTCTAGACAGATGGATCTTATATGAATCATATGATGAAGTACCACATGAGTGGATATATAGGAAAGGAATCCAAATCTGCCGAATCGCTCATGTTATGATCTTCTACATCCTAGGTCTCTGCGTTCCGTCATCTGGCTTATGTTCTTCATGTAGCATTCAGATCGAATGACTCTATGAAATTACGTCGATACTTCCACATATTATGGGTAACGTAGGAGACATCCCTATTTTCCCCCGGGGGTCTTAATTACCACTGCTTAGCTTTCAATTTGCCTCTGACCATCAAATTAAATGTGAATAACCCGTCCTCCTCTCTTTGAAACAAGGGGCGCTTCCGGTTCTGTGCGTGCTTCAAACAATTTTGTCTTCTCCATATTACCATATCTCTAGAGCCAATAATTTTCTATGAGGAACTACTGAACTCAATCACTTGCTGCCGTTACTCAACAGTTTTCTGTTGAGGTCTATCCCGTAGAGGTAGTCAAATTGGATCAGTGATCGATTTCTAGGTTTCGTCGTAAACCTAATTGGTTACTTCCAATTACGTAAATCAATAGTTCAAACCGCACTCAAAGGTAGGGCATTTCCCATTGATATAGGAACTTTTGTACCAGAAACAATAGTATCTCCAATTATAGCCCCTCTGGGATGTAAAATATATCTCTTCTCACCATCCCCATAGTGTATGAGACAAATGTATGCATTTCGATTAGGGTCGTATTCTATGGTTACGATTCTACCAGATATGTCTTTTTGATTCCGTCGAAAATCTATTTTACGGTATAGGCGCTTATGACCTCCCCCTCTATGCCTTGCGGTAATGATTCCTCTGGAATTACGACCTTTACCACAACGGTGCCGTCCATGGATCAAATTATTTCGTGGATTGGATTTCACTTGCCTGTCTACGGTTCCCTTGCGTGTGCTCGGGATAGGTGTTTTGTATAAATGTTTCGCCGTATTATTAAGTATTCTCCTTTAGTTTTTTTCTCTATCTAGAAGTGGAATAGAATAACCCGGTTGAAGGGTAATGATCATACGTCTGTAATGCATTGTATGGCCCAGAATAGGTCCTATTCTTCTACCTTTTCCAGGTAGTCGATGGCTATTCACAGCTACCACCTTAACACCAAAGAAGAGTTCGACCCAATGCTTTATTTCTGTCTTAGTGAATCCCGATTCGACATTAAAAGTATATTGATTCTTTCCCAATAAACGAAGACTTTTTTCTGTAAATACTGCGTATTTGATTCCATCCATAAATCGACTTTCCCTCCTATGCTCTGAGTTCCAGTATCGATAAGAATTCGAGTTCTTATTGTTCTTATGTTATGGTATGAATATACCATACCAATTCGTTATGTATGGATGATGGATGAGATTCCATGGATAGAGAGCCAGTTCCAATAGACTTATGGAATGTTCCCGTTCGTGTGCATCCAGCAGGAATTGAACCCGCAAATTTACCAATTATGAGTTGGGCGCTTTAACCATTCAGCCATGGATGCTTAACAGGGATCATCGTACATCGTAAATAACCAATTTTCATATAGAAAGACATATCATAGAAAAATGAAATCGAAAATATTCCGAGATGGCAAATATTCGGAGATGACTATGAAAACACCTCTCTGGATCCTCGAATTGAAAGAGAGATTGAGAGGGATCAAGAATCCTAATTCTCGCTATTTGGAATGGATCCAATTCTATTGAGTCTGACTCATAGTGATCATTTCTCTTTAGCAAAGAATGACCTTGGTTATCAAAGGATTGAACAACCGGGATCCATTTACTTATGATACCTAGTTGGCATTGATAA
>NW_028259461.1:14485964-14503464 GCF_056163025.1 Triticum urartu | reverse complement strand
ATTATTGGCCCACCATTGATTAGAAGATTTAGCTTGTATGAATCGCTATTGGTTTGATACGAATAATGACAATCGTTTCAGTATGTTAAGGATACAGATGTATCCACAATTCATTTAGAGTTACTTAATAGTCTATTTCTTATACCATATCTCTATCCCGTGAAATTCTCGAGCCAAAAGATGGATGCATATGCTGTGTTTCATTTTGCTAAATGATATCAATTAAATGGTGTATCAATTCCATAAATTGCATATAGCAATAAATAAATCAGCAAAATTCTTTCTAATATTTTAGATAGAAGAAACATTTCTTCTATCTAAAATATTAGAAAGAATGTACCCTTCTATCCAAATCCAATTTGCATCGATAAAATAAATCCAAATTCCAGTAGTAGATGAATAATTGCAAATTTGTGTGTGTACGAGATTAGAATAACTTCAAAATAACTGACATAATTTTGTATTTTTCCTGATCAGAAAAATACATGAAAAAGAAAGGAGGTAGAAAAATTTTTGGATTTATGGTTAAAGAAGAAAAAGAAGAAAACAGGGGTTCTGTTGAATTTCAAGTATTCAGTTTCACCAATAAGATACGGAGACTTGCTTCACATTTGGAATTACACAAAAAAGATTTTTCATCGGAAAGAGGTCTACGAAGACTTTTGGGAAAACGTCGACGTTTGCTGGCTTATTTGGCAAAGAAAAATAGAGTACGTTATAAGAAATTAATCGGTCAGTTGAATATTCGGGAGCAGTAATTTAATCGTTCAAATTTTTTTCTTGTTTTATTATTTTTTTAGTAGTCTTATAGTAGTCTTAGATTTTTCATTTTGATGAGCCTCGCTTTGAGGAATTCATGGAATAATCCATTTTCATGGAATAATGAATTAAGGAAGAAAGGATATGAGTCTACCGCTTACAAGAAAAGATCTCATGATAGTCAATATGGGCCCTCAACACCCATCAATGCATGGTGTTCTTCGACTGATCGTTACTCTCG
Organism: Triticum urartu; assembly: GCF_056163025.1. NCBI lineage: Eukaryota > Viridiplantae > Streptophyta > Magnoliopsida > Poales > Poaceae > Triticum > Triticum urartu. The sequence goes on along the minus strand of NW_028259461.1, from coordinate 14,502,464 downwards.
ATGGTGAGGATGTTATTGATTGTGAACCCATATTAGGGTATTTACACAGAGGAATGGAAAAAATCGCGGAAAACCGAACTATTATACAATACTTACCTTATGTAACAAGGATATAGAGAGATTGTAGAAAGGGGATAGGATAGTTATTTTTGCAAGAGACTTGTTGTAAATTCCTTAACTTAAGAAAGAAAAAAGAATAAAAACACAGATACATAACATAAAAAAAAGAATAAATAAGACGAGATTCGACCTCCCCCTACATATTTAATTTCCTCTCCTATACAAAAACTAGCAAGACCCACTCCATTGGTAATTCCATCAATAACACCCTTATCAAAAAACTCCGTGAGTTCGGTTAACCCTCTTATACCGAGGGTAAAGACCCTAGTATAGAAAATATCTATATAACCACGATTATATGACCAACTGTATATATTTTTTTTTACTTGATCTAAAAATTCTTTTTTAGGATTTCCTTTGTAAAAAGAGTTTATTAAATCCAAATTCTGAAAAAAAGAATAAGCGGATCCATAGAAGATATATGCTATGAATAAACCAAAGATAGCTAGACTTACAGAAGAAATTGCATTAGTAATAAATTCATATGAATTTACAAAAGAATTAGAACTTTCCTGGGTAAAGTTTATTGAGGGAGTTAACCACTTTGATAATATGGTTAACTCTGCTATTCCATTACCAATTCCTCCATTATCAAAAGAGATTCCTATGAATCCAATGAACAAAGTGAAAAGTAGTAATATAAGAAGAGGAAATAACATAGTATTTCCCGTTTCATGCGGATAGGCAAAAGTTTTTTTAGCCCCAAAAGACGTAGTAAAGGATCCTATCCTATTTCTTGTATTACCTTGAATTTTTGGTATATTTTGTGAAAAAAAAGAAACTCCACTCTTCGTTGTTGATAAAACGAAATCCCTATTCACTCCTTTGGGTATCCTTTTTCCCCATAAGGATATTGAATACAAGGAACTCTCTTTAGTGCTACTGTAATTTTGAAAATGAACACGCAAATACCCATCAAATGTAAGTAAATAATCCGAAACATATAAAAGGCAGTTAATCCTGCAGTAAAGGAGGCTATTATTCCAAAAAAGGGCGAATACAACCAACTATTACTAAGGATTTCATCTTTGGACCAGAAGCAAGCAAGAGGTGGAATACCACAAAGAGAAAGTGTACCCCATAAAAAAGTAGTTCTTGTGATTGGAATGTATTTTCTTAAACCGCCCATAAGAACCATATTTTGACTTTTATCTGGTGAATATCCAACAAGAGGTTCCATTGAATGAATAACGGATCCGGATCCCAAGAACAATAAAGCTTTTGAATAAGCATGAGTGATCAAATGGAATAAAGCAGCTTGATAAGAACCTATACCTAGAGCTAACATCATATAACCCAATTGAGACATTGTAGAATAGGCTAAGCTTCTTTTAATATCTCTCTGAGCAAGAGCTAAAGTAGCTCCTAAGAATAGTGTTATTGTACCTACTAAAGAAATAAAACTCATTATCAAAGGTAAAGATATGAAAAGAGGAAGAAGTCGAGCTAGAAGAAAAATTCCCGCAGCAACCATAGTTGCTGCGTGTATAAGAGCCGAAATAGGAGTGGGCCCTTCCATAGCATCGGGTAACCATACGTGAAGAGGGAATTGTGCGGATTTCGCAACTGCACCAAGGAATAATAAAAAAGCACACAAAGTAGTAAGTAAAGAGTTAATTCCATTATTAGGAATCCAGTTATTAGCTATTTTGAACAAATCCCTAAACTCTAAACTACCTGTTATCCAAAAAAAACCTAAAATTCCTAATAATAGACCAAAATCCCCTACACGATTAGTTACAAAAGCTTTTTGACAAGCACTCGCTGCGATTGGTCGTGTAAACCAAAAGCCTATCAATAAATAAGAACACATTCCCACGAGTTCCCAAAAAAAATAAATTTGTATCAAATTGGAGCTAGTAACCAATCCCAACATGGAAGTATTGAAAAAACTTATATAAACAAAAAATCTCAAATATCCTTCATCGTGAGACATATAACCATCACTATAAATAAGAACCAGGATTCCTACAGTAGTAATTAGTATTAACATAATAGAAGTAAGTGGGTCAATCAAGTATCCAAATTCTAAAGAAAAATCATTATTGACGGTCCAAGACCATAGATATTGATAGATCGAACTTCCATTTATTTGTTGAATAGACAGTTGAACTGAGAATACCATAGCTATACTTAAGAGTAAAACACTAGGAAAAGCCCATATGCGACGAAGATTTTTTGTTGCTGTCGGAATAAGAATAAGGCCAAATCCCATTGACATAATAACTGGAAGTGGGAGAAGAGGGATTACCCATGCATATTGATATGTATGTTCCATAAGAAAAGAAATTGCAATTTTTACTTCAATTTTTACTTCAATTTTTCTATAAAATTGTTTCCGATTCACCAAACCAATTCTTATCTCTTTCTGAAAGAATAAATAAAAAGAATAAGAAAAAATACTGAAATTCTTAATTTTTCCAAAATTTATCTCATTGAAATAATTAAAAATTAAGAATGGGTTTAGTTGGTTAAATTAAAAAAGTTAATAAAATAACTAGGTAACGAAGTTATTTTATTAACTAAATAAAGATATTTATAAAAATAAAAAAAAAAAAGTGGAATCATTTTACTTTCTATTCATAATTCATTTTTATATTTCTTTAAAACAAAGATGAAACAGCTCTCTTGTTCCATAATTAACTGATTGAGTGAATTCCAATGAAAACCTATGTTTATAAGAAATTATCGAATAGTCCTTACTTCATATAGAACTAAAATTCTAATGACTATAAATTACCTAAGTTTTAGAATGTCTTGTTTAAGAGACTCAGTATTTTTTGTTTTGATTGGAATTCCTTTCCTTTATGGAATACCATTCTGAACTTAATTAACTATTTTCATTTTCCCTTCTTTTTATCCCCCCGTCTTATCTTATATGGGGGATAGGCTTCCATACCATATATCTATATATGGAGTATACTTGATATATAAATAGATATAAATAGATTTAAATGAGAAACCCTTCTATATATTCTATATTATTAAAAAAAAAGTATAAAATATATAAAGAAAAAATGTTAAAAAATTCTTGTTGTCTTATCCGCATTAGACAAAATGAAGTAAAAAATAATTCAAAATTTAAGTATCTTTCAGTATCTAAGTATAAATACTAATAAAAAGAAGAAAGAAGGATTGATTTGCAGCAATAGATGTCTTTCACATACAACTAGAAAAAAGTAATTTCCTTTTTGAATGGCAGTTCCAAAAAAACGTACTTCAATGTCAAAAAAGCGTATTCGTAAAAATATTTGGAAGAAAAAGACTTATTTTTCCATAGTACAATCTTATTCTTTAGTAAAATCAAGATCATTTTCGAGCGGTAATGAGCATCCAAAACCAAAGGGTTTTTCTGGGCAACAAACAAATAATAAGATTTTGGAATAATATGAATTGACTTATCAAAAAAGAATTCCAATTATTTAATAATTTGGATTCTTCTTTGAATGTACTTTTATGTGTCGAATTACTCGGTACAATATTCTTAGAACAAAAAACCCCTCTTATCTTATATATACAAGAAAAAAAAAGTTTTGTTTGGTATACTGTGTGCTAAGTATTCTTTTCCTATCAATGAACTTTTCATAATTTTCCTAATAGAATCCTCATATTCTATTAGGAAAATTATGAAAAGTGGAGTATTCTTACAATAGGACTTACAACTTCCACCTATCTTCTCCAAAATCATAAGGTTAGTAAATCTTATTAATAAGAGCATAAAGACTTTCATTCTAGAAATTTTTAAAAAATCCAAAAAGCCTTTTCTATTTATCCATTTTATTTTAATTTCATCATTAAATAGAAACCCTTTTGGATTTTTTTCATTGTATTGAAAGAATTTTCAAAATGTAAAGGGGAAATTAATTAGAAAAAATTAGTTCTATAATTGCAAGTTAGAAAAAAGAAGTTCCAACTCTTTCAAGCAGTGTTTGTGTTTCTATTGGGCAAAGCAAGAGTTTATTGTAAAAAAAAAAAATGGAAACGATACTACCAAACGAAGTCTATTTTAATGAAAACTCTAATGTTCCTAAATTTTATGGACTTTCCCAATATCGACGATTCCCAAGATAATAGCTATTATTCTTTTAAGTTACCTATTATTTGAAGTTAGCCGCCATGGTGAAATTGGTAGACACGCTGCTCTTAGGAAGCAGTGCTCAAGCATCTCGGTTCGAATCCGAGTGGCGGCATTCTTGAAAAAGAATACAATAGATTAGAAATCAATTCGAAATTTACAATTTTGTAATGGGACCTTCCCCTTATGCTATTTGCAACTTTAGAACATATACTAACTCATATCTCTTTCTCAACGATTTCAATTGTGATTACGATTCATTTTATAACCTTATTAGTTCGTGAACTTGGAGGATTACGCGATTCGTCAGAAAAAGGAATGATAGTTACTTTTTTCTCTATAACAGGATTCTTAGTTTCTCGTTGGGCTTCCTCGGGACATTTTCCATTAAGTAATTTATATGAGTCATTGATCTTCCTTTCATGGGCCCTGTATATTCTTCATACCATTCCTAAAATACAGAACTCTAAAAATGATTTAAGCACAATAACTACGCCAAGTACTATTTTAACGCAAGGCTTTGCCACATCGGGTCTTTTAACTGAAATGCATCAATCCACGATACTAGTACCTGCTCTACAATCTCAGTGGTTAATGATGCATGTCAGTATGATGTTATTAAGCTATGCAACTCTTTTGTGCGGATCCTTATTATCTGCCGCTATTCTAATCATTAGATTTCGAAATAATTTCCATTTCTTTTCTAAAAAGAAAAAAAATGTTTTAAATAAAACATTTTTCTTTAGTGATATTAAATATTTTTATGCAAAAAGAAGTGCTTTAAAAAGAACCTCTGTCCCTTCATTTCCAAATTATTACAAATATCAATTAACGGAGCGTTTGGATTCTTGGAGTTATCGTGTCATTAGCCTAGGATTTACCCTTTTAACCGTAGGTATTCTTTGTGGAGCAGTATGGGCTAATGAGGCCTGGGGATCCTATTGGAATTGGGATCCTAAGGAAACTTGGGCATTTATTACTTGGACCATATTCGCAATTTATTTACATAGTAGAACAAATCCAAATTGGAAGGGTACGAATTCTGCACTTATAGCTTTGATAGGATTTCTTATAATTTGGATTTGTTATTTTGGTATAAATCTATTAGGAATAGGCTTACATAGTTATGGTTCGTTTACATTAACACCTAAATGATTACATAAAATAAAACCTTCATGAAATGAAGGTTTTTACTTTTATGTTTTATTTGAGAACCCCTTGAACGCCTTATCAAAGGGTTCTCAAAAATTCGAGATAGATCTAATTATACTTTTTTACTTATTTCTGCATTATATACTTTTTTACTTATTTCTGCATTAATAGAGCAGACGAGTAAAAAAAAGCAAACCTATTTAGGATAATAATTGGATAAGAGAGCCTCTACCCTGTCAACGGATAGGGAGAGAACAAAATCTGGATAAATACCAATTCCTATTACTGGTAAAAAGATACAGATTAAAATAAAGAGTTCTCGTGGTCCAGAATCCACAAAATTTGCGTTTGGAACATTAAATAGCTTGTATCCATAGAACATCTGGCGTAACATAGATAATAAATAAATAGGAGTTAATATCATTCCAATTGCCATTACAAAAGTAATTAGTGTTTTTGGCATTAACAGAAATTTTGGACTAGTAATTAGTCCAAAAAATACTACTAATTCTGCGACAAAACCACTCATTCCTGGTAAGGCAAGAGAAGCCATTGAAAAGCTACTAAACATGGTAAAAATTTTAGGCATTGGGATAGATATTCCCCCCAGTTCTTCGAGATAAACAAGACGCATTCTATCAGAAGCGGTTCCTGCCAAGAAAAAAAGTGTAGCACCAATAAATCCATGGGATAATATTTGTAAAATAGCTCCATTGAGTCCAATGTTGGTTATGGAACCAATTCCTATAATTATGAAACCCATGTGAGATACAGAGGAATAAGCTATTCTTTTTTTGAAATTTCGTTGACCAAGAGAAGTTGAAGCTGCATAGATTATTTGGATCGCTCCTATTATTACTAACCAGGGCGAAAATAGATAATGAGCATGAGGTAACAATTCCATGTTGATCCGAATCAATCCATATGCTCCCATCTTTAATAATATTCCCGCTAAAAGCATACATGTACTATAATGTGCTTCCCCATGTGTATCTGGTAACCACGTATGTAGGGGTATAATCGGCAATTTGACAGCATAAGCAATAAGGAAGCCAAAATATAAAAGTATTTCCAAGGTTGCAGGGTATGATTGATTAATTAATCTTTCCAAATCTAATCCTGGTTCGTTGGAACCATATAAGCCCATACCCAGAACTCCGATTAAGAAAAAAATGGAACCGCCTGCAGTATACAAAATAAACTTTGTAGCTGAATATAGACGCCTCTTCCCCCCCCACATGGATAAAAGTAAGTAAACAGGAATTAATTCTAACTCCCACATGATAAAAAAAAGTAAAAGGTCTCGCGAAGAAAATAATCCTATTTGACCACTATACATTGCGAGCATCAGGAAATAGAATAATCGCGAATTCCGTGTAATTGGCCAAGCTGCTAAAGTAGCTAAAGTAGTGATAAATCCTGTCAATAAAATAGATCCTAATGAAAGTCCATCGATTCCCAATCTCCAGTGGAAATCGAAGACATCTATCCATTTATAATCCTCCTTTAATTGGATTAAGGGATCCTCCAGTTGGAAATGATAACAGAACGCATAAGTCATTAGAAGGAATTCTAATAAACAAATAGATATAGTATACCACCTAACGACTTTGTTTCCCTTATGAGGTAAAAAGAAAATTAATGAACCTGCAAATATCGGCAAAACAACAAGTATTGTTAACCAAGGAAAATAACTCATGATAAAGTGATAAAGACAAGATACGTTTTGACCAGAAAAGCCCGTGCTCGATTATTTCGAGCACAGGCTTCTTCGGTAAAGAGGAATCAGACGATTCGAGTGAAGTTTTTTGTAACGTATCAATAAGATAGAGCCATGCTACGTGTTGTTTCAGGCCCTAAATAAACGCGGACACTTAAAAAATCTGTCGGGCAGGCAGATTCACATCTCTTACAACCCACACAATCTTCGGTTCTCGGCGCGGAAGCAATTTGCTTGGCTTTACATCCATCCCAGGGTATCATTTCTAATACATCTGTTGGACAAGCTCGTACACATTGAGTGCATCCTATACATGTATCGTAAATTTTTACGGAATGTGACATTGGATCTATAAATTTTTCTTTTCAACATAAAATTTTTCGATCTGGTAAAAATGAAATTAGTACTATAATGAGTCATATGTATTGTAGACACCAGACGAAGCAATGGTTTATCCAAACTTCAAAAAAAAAAATCTATTTTTTAATCTGTTTGTGAGAAAGCGTGAAGAGAGCCAAGAGACTTTAATTTTGGATTTCAACAATAAATAAGAAATAAGAAAGAATTTTACGAATTGTACAGACGAATTCGAATTAGCCAATAAATTGGCTATCGTCTTTTCAATATAAATTATTGCAATATTCAAATTGCAATATCAATGAATTACAAATACAAAAATTCATTTAAGTGAAAAAGAATACTATGCAATAATCTACTAAAAAAAATGGATATTCTCAAATAATACTAAGAAAATAGTATTGATTTCTATTTATTTTAATATGTGCGCCTTTGTTTAGAGGATTCTATGTCTAATTATTCAAAAGTCTAATTATTCAATAAATTAGATTGATTGATACGAGTGGATTTCCTATTACGATGGATGGAAGAAAGAATGGATAGTCCAATAGCGGCTTCAGCAGCTGCAAGGGCTATAACAAAAATTGCGAAAATATCTCCTTTTAATTGGCGACTATCAAATAGATCAGAAAATGTTACGAGATTTAGATTAATTGAATTCAGTATAAGTTCAAGACATATTAGAGCTCTAACCATGTTTCGGCTTGTGATCAATCCATAGATACCAATCGAAAATAAATAGACACTCAAAAAAAGTACATGCTCAAACATCATTAACTAACTCCTTATCAATCTCGATTCATTTCAATATGAGGGCAAGAATTGAACCGATTCAATTAATTACAATAGAACAATTACACAACAAAAGAAAAAAAAAAAAAAAAAAAAGGAGGTATTTGTTGGCAGTAGATGGATTTTACTAAATCAAAATTGTGATTCTTTAGTTATTTATTTTAGATTTGCAATTCTTATAATTTGTACTTTTTCTAAGTTTTCTTATTGCCGAGCCATAGTAATTGCACCTATTAAAGAAACTAGAAGAATTATGGAAATGAGTTCAAACGGAAGATAAAAATCGGTTGCTAAATGAATTCCAATTTGTTGAACATTATTTATGAGACCCTGTTCTACTATTTGGTTTGATCTTGTAGTCCAAAGAATTCCATACCACGACGTATCTGGGATAGTAGTCATTAGTGAAAAAACAATAGTTATACAAACGAGTGAAGTGAACCCATCTCCAATAGTCCAATAATTCTTATCTTTAGACCATTCTGAGCCATTTACGAACATTACAGCGAATATGATCAAGACATTTATGGCTCCCACATAAATAAGAAGTTGTGCGACAGCTACAAAGTAGGAATTTAATAAAAAATAGAATAAGGATATACAAACAAGAACTAATCCCAGCGAAAAGGCAGAATAAATGGGGTTGGTAAGTAATACTACTCCTAGACCCCCTAGTAGAAGAACAAATCCCCCAAATAGCATAAGAATCTCATGTATTGGTCCAGGTAAATCCATTATGGATAAAAAGAAATTAATAGTATAAAATTTTTCATGAACTGACTAAAACTAAAGGATTCAAGGAAGGAAAAAAGGATTAGGGTATTTTTTTGTGTATAAACTTATAGTTATAAATTATATTATATCACGAAAATCTAGTCTGATTTAAAATAAGAAATAATTTCCAATAAGCAGTAGTTTTTCGTTTTTCTTTATAGTTTAATTTTAAAGTTTAATAAAGAATTATTAGATTTTTATAACAGAAAGACAAAATCAAAGTTTAGTAATCAGTAATCGTTCTTGAATTCGAAGATTTTTCTTTGTTTATTTTACTTTCAGACGAATTCCTAATTGTTTGAATTGTGTAATCTCCCATTATGGAGATTGGTAACCGACTTAAAGCAATTTGATTGTAATTCAATTCATGACGATCATAGGTAGAAAGTTCATATTCTTCAGTCATTGATAAACAGCTTGTTGGACAGTACTCAACACAATTGCCACAAAATATACAAACTCCGAAATCAATACTATAATTAAGCAATTGTTTTCTTTTAATATCCTTTTCAAATCTCCAATCCACAACGGGTAAATCTATCGGACATACGCGAACACATACTTCACAAGCAATACATTTATCAAATTCAAAGTGGATTCGCCCTCGGAAACGCTCTGGTGTAATTGATTTTTCATAAGGGTAGTGAATCGTTATAGGTAAACGATTTGTGTGGGATAAGGTAGTTATGAAACTTTGACCTATGTACCTTGTAGCACGTATTGTTTGTTGACCATAACTCATGAACCCAGTTACCATAGGGAACATATTCATTCTAAATATCTATGAAAAAGATATGTTTCTTTCTCTTGTTTGAGAGAGCTTTTGTGTTGAAAATATTCTTACTATTATTGTATTATCTTATTTATAGTGAAACAAGTTGAGAAGAGGTTGTTAATAAGAGATTGCCCAGGGAAATAGGTAAAAGAAATTTCCATCCAAGATTTAATAACTGATCCATTCTCATCCTCGGTAAAGTCCATCTTATTGTGATAGAAATGAAGAGAAATAAATAAGCTTTAGTTAATGTAATAAATATACCCATTGTCATTTCCAAAATTCCAACTGCTTTATTCATTTGGAAAAAATCAAAAAAGGATATATAGGGAATAGATAAATTCCACCCGCCCAAGTAGAGAACTGTTACAAATAAAGAAGAAACTAATAAATTTAGGTAAGAAACAAGATAAAATAAACCATATTTGATACCGGAATATTCAGTTTGGTAACCTGCTACTAATTCTTCCTCCGCTTCTGGTAAATCAAAGGGTAATCTTTCACATTCTGCCAAAGAAGAAATTAAAAAAACCAGAAAACCTATAGGCTGACGCCAAATATTCCATCCAAAAAAACCGTATTTTGACTGTGCTTCAACTATATCAACTGTACTTGAACTGTTAGATAATCATAGTCGGTGATAACATCACAGTTCCCACCGCTATTTCAAAACCGTACATGAAACCTTAGCTTCATACGGCTTCTCTATGATCAGAAAAAGGAAAGGACTGTTTTGTTCCTAGCCCCGGGGGCGTAGATAGAATTAGATAAAATAAAATAGATTTGAAAGTCCTAAATTAGACCAAAGGAATTCCGTCTGCTAGAATAAGAAAAAGCGCTTCCGAATTGATCTCATCCTTTATAATATAATGAAAATTTTTCTTTGTTCAGTAATAACTTAATCTTGGAATAAAACACTTGTTACTTGTTATAGGAATTCAATTAATAAATGGAAAGAGTTGGGTATTAGTTCATGAGCAATTCTGCATGAATATGGATAGAGGAAGGAAATAATGAAAATTTTTTCTAGTGCACTCCATATCTTTTTTACTATTCTTCTTTCCCCAGGGAGGGGGTATTTAAAAAGAAAAAATGGATAAAGGGTTAATTCGTTCTTGATAGCCATTTCCTTAACAAGTGAATGGGAACATACTCTGGATCGGAATCCGAAGAAAGTACTACTTGATAATTTCTACAAATTGCAAGTCCTTATTATGATTCCTTTTATGGGCAAAAATCTCTAATGTTTTAGATTTTCCATTACTAATCCTTTATGTACTTTAGTGTTCCTAACCCTTCACTAACTTTTGGTGGATTCTTCTTATGGATTATTAAGTTATAGTAATAACTAGGAGTATTCTAGTAATGGAATTCCATATCGTGAATCCTTTATTCTTGGCCGCTTCAAGATATGATGACTAATTAAAAAATATCAACCTTGGGATAAAGAGTTTACACTGCTTATGTTTACTTCCACTTTTTTCTTGTACGTAGGAAATGAGATTTTTTCTTTTTACTACAAATTTATAAGCTGTTTTGTTTCACTCATATAGCTATCTAGTTTAACTTACCAACCCAAATACTAAATAAGAAAAGGAATATAAATAGTTAATGGATTTTATAGGAAAAAGATCTATTTTAACGAATCACACGTAGAGATATTGCTAGCACACAAAAAGTTAATGGTATTTCATAACTAATGGATTGAGCAGCAGCTCGTAGACCGCCTGAAAAAGAATATTTATTATTTGAGCTATATCCTGCCATAAGAAGACCAATAGGAGCTATACTTGAAATGGCAATCCATAAAAAAACACCAATACTAAGATCGGCTAAAACAAAATGATATCCCAAAGGGATAACTAAAAAACTTAATAAAACTGATATGACTGCTATAGAGGGTCCAATGCTAAATAAAGAAATATCTCCTCGGGATGGCAGAATATCTTCTTTAAAAAGTAGCTTAGTCCCATCTGCTATAGCTTGAAGCAGGCCCAGGGGGCCAGCATATTCAGGACCAATACGTTGTTGTATCGACGCAGATATTTCTCTTTCTAACCACACAATTACGAGTACCTCTATTGTTATTCCCAAAAGGAGGGTCAAAATGGGTAGAATCGATATCAGTCCATAGACTTCTTTTAATAATTCCAATTTCGAAAAAGAATTGATAGTTTCTACCTCTACCCTATCTATTATCATTTCAACGATCAACTTCCCCCATAATGATATCTATACTACCTAATATCGTCATGATATCAGCCAATTTCATTTTTTTAACTAGCTGAGGAAGAATTTGCAAATTAATAAACCCGGGTGGACGGATTTTCCATCTCCAGGGGAAAAGGCTATCATCTCCTACTAGATAAATCCCTAATTCACCTTTTGGGGCTTCTACTCTTACATAAAGCTCTTGTCTTGACAATTCAAAATTGGGCGAAGGTTTTTTACCAAGAAATTTATACTCAAAATCATTCCATTCAGAATTATTTTCTTTCTTAAAGCGTCGGACTTCTAAATTTTCATAAGGTCCTCCAGGAATTTTTTCTACAGCTTGTTGAATTATTTTGATGGATTCCCTCATTTCACCAATTCGTACTAAATAGCGAGCTAACGAATCCCCTTCTTTTTGCCATTGGACTTTCCAATCAAATTGGTTGTAAGACTCATAAGGATCTACTTTACGAAGATCCCATTGTATTCCAGAAGCTCGTAACATCGGTCCCGATAAGCCCCAATTTACTGCTTCTTCTCCGCTAATAAAACCTACTCCTTCAACTCGCTCTAAAAAAATTGGATTCTGTGTAATAAGTTGTTGATATTCAACAACTCCGCGTAAAAAATAATCACAGAAATCTAAACATTTATCGATCCATCCATAAGGTAGATCGGCGGCTACTCCTCCGATGCGAAAGTAATTGTGCATCATTCGCATACCTGTAGCAGCTTCAAATAGATCATATATTAATTCTCTCTCTCTAAAAATATAGAAAAAAGGAGTCTGTGCGCCGAGATCCGCCATAAAAGGTCCAAGCCATAGCAAGTGAGAAGCTATCCGGCTTAATTCTAACATAATTACCCTAATATAGCTGGCTCTTTGTGGTATTTGAATATTCTCCAAGAATTCTGGTGCATTTACTGTTATTGCTTCTGTAAACATAGTAGCTAAATAATCCCACCTTGTTACATAAGGTAAGTATTGTATAATAGTTCGGTTTTCCGCGATTTTTTCCATTCCTCTGTGTAAATACCCTAATATGGGTTCACAATCAATAACATCCTCACCATCGAGAGTAACGATCAGTCGAAGAACACCATGCATTGATGGGTGTTGAGGGCCCATATTGACTATCATGAGATCTTTTCTTGTAAGCGGTAGACTCATATCCTTTCTTCCTTAATTCATTATTCCATGAAAATGGATTATTCCATGAATTCCTCAAAGCGAGGCTCATCAAAATGAAAAATCTAAGACTACTATAAGACTACTAAAAAAATAATAAAACAAGAAAAAAATTTGAACGATTAAATTACTGCTCCCGAATATTCAACTGACCGATTAATTTCTTATAACGTACTCTATTTTTCTTTGCCAAATAAGCCAGCAAACGTCGACGTTTTCCCAAAAGTCTTCGTAGACCTCTTTCCGATGAAAAATCTTTTTTGTGTAATTCCAAATGTGAAGCAAGTCTCCGTATCTTATTGGTGAAACTGAATACTTGAAATTCAACAGAACCCCTGTTTTCTTCTTTTTCTTCTTTAACCATAAATCCAAAAATTTTTCTACCTCCTTTCTTTTTCATGTATTTTTCTGATCAGGAAAAATACAAAATTATGTCAGTTATTTTGAAGTTATTCTAATCTCGTACACACACAAATTTGCAATTATTCATCTACTACTGGAATTTGGATTTATTTTATCGATGCAAATTGGATTTGGATAGAAGGGTACATTCTTTCTAATATTTTAGATAGAAGAAATGTTTCTTCTATCTAAAATATTAGAAAGAATTTTGCTGATTTATTTATTGCTATATGCAATTTATGGAATTGATACACCATTTAATTGATATCATTTAGCAAAATGAAACACAGCATATGCATCCATCTTTTGGCTCGAGAATTTCACGGGATAGAGATATGGTATAAGAAATAGACTATTAAGTAACTCTAAATGAATTGTGGATACATCTGTATCCTTAACATACTGAAACGATTGTCATTATTCGTATCAAACCAATAGCGATTCATACAAGCTAAATCTTCTAATCAATGGTGGGCCAATAATGAATTTTTTTGCATATGTATTAAGACGCTTGGCCTGATTTCGAAATTGTCCAGAGTTTTATATGTTGTTTTCATTGCAAAATGATGGGTCTCCTTCCATAACTTTCCAATTACGAGTACGAGAATTGAAAGACATGAAAATTCTCAATTCTCTACGGCGTCTAGTAGATAGAAACAAGAAAATCAGAAGAATCTTTCTCTCTATTCACTATCATTCCGCGTCTTCGACTTCTATTAGTTTCTTTTCTTCTTTAATGCAATAGCTATAGTTTGATATAAGAATCCATTTCTCAAAGTAATGGAAACCATTCTCTTATAGGAAATGGTTCGAAAATCGCTATTCCACCTTTTAGGTATCGTGAAAAGTGATACCTGTGAAGATCGTGCATTTCAGTCAAATTCAGATCCGTTTTTCGAGTCCATGATATAATATAACCAAATTGGATAGATCTTCCACCTGTTTAGCTAAGAAAGAATAGATACAGAGGTGGATAATAGATCGATATGAAGATCATGAGCTGCCCCATAATGAAATCGCCAGTAGTCGCGAATATCTCCTTCTTCCCTAATCCAAGATTGGAGAAAGAAGATCTAAGAGGGACCTATGGAGAATGTAGTCAGAAATCCATAATAGAGTCCGACCACAACGACCGAATTAATTATCCTCATCGAGAAACTTAGACTACTAAATAGAAAAGATTTGAAAATCATGGCATGGGTCTCCTTTTTTTCTTTCTTTAGAGTTTTCTATATGCACAATTTCTCGATGTTTCGATGAGAATTTCTTGACTTTCCATATATAGAAAGAGATAGACTATAAATGACATCTCTTATGTCAATAAGACCAAAGGGATGGATATTAAATGATAGGAAGTGCTAGGAAGTGAAATAGAATGAAATAGAGCCACTTTGGGCTTCCCTATGAAATGAGGCATGGAACGGAGCCACTACGAAGAAATTATGGGAGTTACGAAAGAAGCTTCGGACTCATATTGTTCATGGGTTGAGAGCGGGAGTTGAACTCTAGGAGGTCGAATCCCCCCTTGTTCCTCAGTAGCTCAGTGGTAGAGCGGTCGGCTGTTAACTGACTGGTCGTAGGTTCGAATCCTACTTGGGGAGATTTTATTCATTCTTTAATGTAAGAATTTTAATGTAAGAATAAAGAATTGAATTAAAGGGCTTGCTTTGACCCTTAGGAGTAGGTAACCCGTTCGCTATCCTTGTTTCTATTTCTATTGCATTCTATCTCATCGTATCACATTCTGTTCTACGATTCCACTTCGACAAAAGGAAAGAGCATACCTAAGTTCAATAGCTTTACGTCCGCTATCCCGATCATGATTTTCCTACCCTCAGGGGGAAAGTAAAGGCCCTTCCCCCTTTGGAAGGCTGTGGGCGAGGAGGGATTCGAACCCCCGACACCGTGGTTCGTAGCCACGTGCTCTAATCCTCTGAGCTACAGGCCCAGCTGTCTCCACTGGATCTCTTCCCGGGGGTACCCCTTCATTTCAGGTTAAGAAGATGGGAAAGCGCCTTTCTCTCTATAAGAACAGTGCGTTCCGAGGTGTGAAGTGGGAGAGAGGGGATGTGATGATTGAGGTTTTGAATAAGACGACCTTTGCATTTTAGATTTGGATCTTTTTCTTATTTCAAAATAGTGAAAAAGTCAAATAAGAGGTGTTAAGCTTTTTATCATTCTGGCATCGAGCTATTTTGCCGCAGGACCTCCCCTACAGTATCGTCACCGCAGTAGAGTTTAACCACCAAATTCGGGATGGATTGGTGTGGTTCCTCTACGCCTAGGACACCAGAATATCGAACCATGAACGAGGAAAGGCATGAGATAAATATTGGCTAGTAATTGTGAAGCCCCAATTCTTGACTGAAAGGGACACCAAAGGCCTCTGCCCTCCCTCTCTATCTATCCAAGAGATGGAAGGGCAGAGCTTTTTTTTGGTTTTTTCATCTTTTCATCAAAGAGTTGAACAATGAAGATAGATGGCAAGTGCCTGATCGATTTGATCAGGCCGTGTAGGAACAAGGTTCAAATCGTTCGTTCGTTAGGATGCCTCAGCTGCATACATCACTGCACTTCCACTTGACACCTATTTAAACGGCTCGTCTCGCCGCTACCTTATCCTATTTCCATACTTCTGTCGCTCCATCCCCGTATGGGTGGAGAACCCGTCGCTGTCTCGGCTGTGATACCGGAGGCTCTAGGGAAGTCGGAGGAGAGAGCACTCATCTTGGGGTGGGCTTACTACTTATATGCTTTCAGCAGTTATCCTCTCCGCACTTGGCTACCCAGCGTTTACCGTAGGCACGATAACTGGTACACCAGAGGTGCGTCCTTCCCGGTCCTCTCGTACTAGGGAAAGGTCCTCTCAATGCTCTAACGCCCACACCGGATATGGACCGAACTGTCTCACGACGTTCTGAACCCAGCTC